>NC_133619.1:193075828-193375828 GCF_048593235.1 Sminthopsis crassicaudata
AGAATGTAATAATTTAAATATTGGGGAACCACAATTAGGATTACCCAAAACCTAGCAGTTTCTATCTTAAAGAATCAAGGCACCTAGAATCTGATATTCCAAAAGGCAAAGGAACTTGGATTATAGCCACGAATCAGCTACCCAATTAAAATGAGCATTATGTTTCAGGGAAGAAGATAGTCATTCAATGACTATCATTCAATACCTGACTTCCATCTATTTCTTTTTCTTTGACTTGTCCAGAGTCTTATAGCTAGGAAGTATAAAGTGTCAGAGGCCAGATTTGAATTCAGGTCCTTCTGACTTCAGGGCTAGTGCTCTATCCATTACATCACCTAGCTGCACCAACTTCCATTTATTTCTGATGAAAAGACCAGACCTAAACAAAAAATTGATCTCCAACACAGAACTCAATAAAATCAAATTATTTTTGAGAACTATATGTCTGTTGTGGGTATACTTGGAGAGTGTGAATATAATTGTTTTCATTACAATAATATGAAAATAAACTAGAGATACAAAGGGGATTGAACTGGAAAAAGGAGAAAAAAGGAGGTAAAATAAGAGAAATTAGTCTCATGACAAGGCAAAGACCTGTTATAATTGAGGGAAAGAAAAGAGGGGGATGAGCATTGTGTGAATCTTACTCTTATCAGATTTGGCTCAAAGAGTGAATACCAGACATATTTGGTTTCAGAGAGAAACTTGTCTCACCCTATAGAGAAGTGGGAGGGGAAAGAAGAAAAGAAAAGGGAAGGCAAATAAAAGGGAAAACAGAGTAGCAGGGGGGAAGTATAAAAAGTAGGAAGGTATCTAACGAGGTAGGGCAGTTTGAGTGACATGGTGATCAGAAACAAAATGCTGGGGAGGAGAGAAGAGAGAAAGGAAAGGGAAAAACATAACTTTAGGAAATTAAGATGGCAAGAAATATAGAGAATAAGTTATTTTGAATGTGAATGTGAATGGATTGAACTTTCCTATAAATTGAAAGCAGATAGCATACTGAATTAAAAGCTAGAATTCTACAATATTTTGCTTACAAGAATCATATTTAAAGCATATTATATGCAAAGTGAATATAAAGGATTAGAGCATATTCTATTACAGGTGAAGCAAACAAAAGCAGGAATAGCAATCATGATCTCAAATCAAGTATATGAAAGATTAGTCTAATTAAAAGAGATATGGAAGGAAACTAAATCTTCTTGAAGGGTACCATAGGTAATGAAGCAATATCAATAATAAACATATATGTAACAAGTGGCATAACAACTAAATTCCTAGAGGAGAAGTTAAGAGAGATGCAAAAAGAAATAATAAAACTATACTAGTGGGGGATCTCAACCTTGCTCTCTTAGAACTAGGTAAATTAAACAACAAAATAAATAAAAAAGAAGTTAATTGGGTAAACAGAATGTTAGAAAAGTTAGGTATGGTAGATCTTTGGAGAAAATTGAATGGTGACAGAAAGGAATTTACTTTTTTATCAACAGTTTAATTGAACCTGTACAAAATTGACTATATTTTAGAGCAAAACTTCAAAATCAAATGCAGAAAGGTTGAAATAGTAAACTCATTATTTTCAGATTAGGATGCAATAAAAATCACGTGTAATAAAAGGCAAGAAGAAAATAGACCAAAAGTAATTGGAAATTAAATAATGTAATGTAAAGAATTAATAGATAAAACAATAAATCATGTACACAACCCATAACTTTATCCAAGAGAATTATAATAATGAGAAAACATAACAAAATTTGTGTGATGCAACCAGAGCAATTATTAGAGGAAATTTTATATCTCTGGATGCTTACTTGCATGAAATAGAAAAAGAGAAGATTAACAAATTGGGCCCACAACTAAAAAAGGCTAGCAAAAAGAATAAATGAAGCATCCTCAAATGCCAAATTTTAAATTCAGAAAATAAAAGGGGAGATTAATAAAACTGGCAATAAGAAAACTATTGAATTAATAAATAAAACTAAAACTCGGTTTAATGAAGAAACCAACAAAATAGAAAAAAAAAAAACCTTCAGTTAATTTGATTAGAAAAAAAGAAAGAAGAAAAATAAATTCTTAGTATCAAAAATTAAATGGGAAAATGTTTTATGAATGAAGAACTAGTAAGAGCAGCAATTAGGAGTTATTTTGCCTAACTATATGCCAACAAATTTAGAATCTAAGTGAAATGGAGGAATATCTACAAAAAAAAAATAAATTACCCACTGAACAGAAGACAAAATAAATTATTTAAATAGTCCCATTTTAGAAAAATAAATTGAATAATCTATTAATCACCTCCTTAAGAAAAAATTCTCCAGGGCCAGGTGGATTTACATGTGAATTCTACCAAACATTTAAAGAGTTAATTCCAATACTTTGCAAAACCATTGGGAAAATAAGTGAAGAAGGAGTCCTACCTAATTTCTTTTATGATGTAGACATGGTGTTGAGAGCTAAACCAAGTACAGATAATAATAATAATAATGATAATAATTATAGACCAATTTCCCTAGTGAATATTGATGCAAAAATCTTAAATAGATTTTAGTTCCTGAATGACAACACATATTCAAATAAAATAAATTTATATACATTATGTGCATTGCTCTAGCAACAGACTAGATTGAGTACCATACTAAATAAGCATGGAGAAAGTCACCACCAGAAGACTGACCACAATGTGATGACATTTTTCCCTTCCTTCTCTGAAAACCTAAAAGGAACAAAATTTGAATTACTTTTTGTGATCTCATTCCATTTCTGCAATAATAATATTGAAATAGCAGGAAATAGGTTATTTGTGCTAAAATGCACAATAGAATAAAAATTCAAATATTCTGCAAATACTAAAAACAAAATCTTTCTGGGAGAAGAATGAGTGTAATGGAGTGAATCTAGGAACCTCTTGAGCCTTCCTAGTTTTCCTCAAAAACCACAAGAGTGCAAGCTTCTGAATGGGGGCTGGAAATATGGAGCCTACAAGGTCACCTAATGAAACTATTTTCCAACTCAAGAAGGATTGAAAAGATTTCACAGAGGGTTAGTCTCGCTGGAGTGAAAGAGGTGCACAGTTTGGCTTGGACAGTGTCTTACAAAGCCAGTTTGAGGAACTTAACCACAATGAATCTGTATCTGAGATCCTCATTTCTCCTTCAGCAGAATAGTAGCATAGAAGACCAGTGGGGCAGCCTCCAGTACTAACACAGAAGGCAAAATAACAGCCCAGAAACCAGGCAACAACAGATAAGAACAGGTTAGACTAATCCAAGTGTTGTGAGCAAATCATCAAACACAAGGAACCTCTGTGCTCAAATTCAAAGTATAAAATTCCCCAGGAAATTTGGGGTAGTAGATCAGCAGAGAAGTTACACAAACACCAAAGGTATGAAGTGTACCCCAAACACCAGAGTTTACCCCACAACACCAGAGTTTAACAACACCTGGCCACACCCATCCAGCACAGTGAGTGACTCAGCACAAGCACAGCCCAGCTGGCACAGGCACATTCTGCAGCAGGGGGCTCTGCCCAAGGCAGTAAAAACTTCCACAGGATGGTCCCACTTCACAACCTATTCACAGAGCAGCAACTGTCTATGTGTTTCTGTTCATTAGAGGAAGCTGAGAATCTCATTGCCCTGAAGGCAGACCCCAACAGCTTTAAAAAAAAAAAAAAAAAAAAAAAAAACTAAAAAAGCAAAGCAAATTCTAACTATAGATAACTTCTATGCAGAAAGAAAGCAGATTTCCAACCCTGAGGAGACTAATAGCAGACAGTCTCCAGACAAAACCCCAAAGGGAGACATAATGCGGTCCCCATCACACAAGGTTTAACTAGAAGAAATAATAAAATATCTTAAAAGAGAGCTAGAAGAAATGTGGGGGAAAGAAAGAGAAACTCTGCAAGAGAGTTTATAAAAGGCATATACCTCATTAAAAGAAAACATTTCATAAAGTGGAAAAAGAAAACAACTTTCTGAAATGTGTATTTGAAAAGGTAAAGAACTTTCAGGGAAACAGAATTTGTGAATTGGAAAAGATAAAGAACTACCAGGAAAGCAGGATTTGTGAATTGGAAAAAGAAAATAACTCATTAAACATAGTGAAATGGAAAAGTTCCATAGAACAAAACAACTCATTTAAAAACTCAATTGCACATATACAAAAAGAAGTTTTAAAAAAAGTTAATGAAGAAAATAACATTAAAAATCAGAACTGAACAGATAGAAATGAATGATTCATTGAGATGGCAAGAATCAGTCAAGCAAAACCAAAAAAATGGAGAAAAAATCAAATATCTATTTGGAAAAACAACAGACCTGGAAAATAGATCTAGGAGTGATAATTTAAGGATTAATGAACTTCCTGAAAATTATTATGACAAAAAAGAGCTTAGACACTATTTTACAGAAAAAAAATAGCAAATGGAACTGTTCAAATGTAATAGCATCAGAAGGTAAAATAGGTATTGAAAGAATTCACCAAACATCTTCTGAAAGAAACCTCAAAATAAACACTCCAAGGAATATTGTGACTAAATATCAGAACTATCAGTCTACTGGAAAATATTAAAAGCAGCTAGAAAAAAACAATTCAAATACCAAGCAGACACAATAAGAATCACTCAGGATCTAGCTGCTTCCACACTAAAGGACCAAAGGGACAGGAATCTAATATTCTGCAAGGCAAAAGAACTTGAAATGCAGCCAAGAAGAAAATACCAAGCTAAGCTGATAATTTTCTTCCAGGGAAGAAGGTGGACATTCAGTAAAGAAGGTGAATTCCATTTATTCCTAACGAAAGAAAAAAAGCAGAGCTCAACCAAAAAATTGGCCTCCAAATATAGGACTCAAGAGAAGCATAAAAGAAAAAAAGAACTCTTGAGAACTGTATTTCTGTTATGGGCATACAGAAAGGACACGTGTATAATTTGATTTTACTGTTAAAAATATGTATAAAAAAAGGAAATAGAAGTGGAAAGGGGACTGTAACAGAAAAAGGGAAATGGGGAGATAAAATGAGAGAAATTACATATCACAAAGAGGCAAAGAAAAGCTATTATATCTTAGGGAATTAAGGGAGGGGGAGGAATATTGTGTGAATCTTACTTTCATGAGATTTGGCTCAAAGAGAAAATATTAGACATATCTGGTTTACAGAGAAACTCTTTTCACTTCAATAAAAAGGTGTGAGAGGAAACGAGTAAAGGAAAAGAGTAGGCTAAACATAAGGAAATACAGAAAAAAACAAGGGAAAATTATAAGAAAGAGGAAGGGACTCAAAGGGGCTGGAAGGGATTCTAAAGAAGGAGAGATGCTTGTGGCCAGTAGTGTGAATGAGTTTAATATTGGGGAGGAGAGTAAGGGGGAAAGAAAAAAGAAAAGTATGATATGGGGATAATGCAGCAGGAAATACAGAATTAGTAGTTTTAACCATAAATGTGAAAATGCTCCCATAAAGCAGAAGAGGATAGCAGACTGGGTCAAGAGTCAGTACCCTACTATAAATATATATATATATATATATATATATATATATATATATATATATATATATATATATATATATATATATATATATATATATATATATATATATATATGTATATATATATATATATATATATATATATATATATATATATATACATATATATATATATATATTAATAAGAAACACATTTAAAGTAGAGTGATACATAAAGAGTAAAGGTAAAAAGCTGGAGCAGAATCTATTATGTATCAGCTGAAGTAAAAAAAAAAAGCAGAGGTAGCCATCCTTATCTCAAATAAAGCAAAAGCAAAAATTGACCTAATTAAAAGAGATAAAAAAGGAAACTACATCTTGCTAAAGGGTAGCACAGACAATGAAGCAATATCAATACTAAATGCATACGCACCAAGTGGTATAGCACCTAAATTTGTAAAGGAGAAGATAAGAGTGCTGTAAAAAGAAAGAGACAACAAAACAATAATAGTGGGAGATCTCAACCTTGCACTCTCATAATTAGATAAATCAAAAGACAAAACAAATAAGAAAGAAATAAAAGAAGTAAATAGAATATTAGAAAAGTTAAATATGATAGTTCTTTGGAGAAAACTGCATGGACACAGAAAGGAGTACACTTTCTTCTCAGCAGTTCATAGAATCTATACAAAAATTGACCATATATTAGGACATAAATACCTCAAAATTAAATGCAGAAAGGCAGAAATGGTAAATGCATTCTTTTCAGATCACTATGCTATAAAACATATATATTCCACAAAACCTAGGGTTAAATAGGCCAAAAAGTAATTGGAAATTAATCTCATCCTAAAGAATGATTGAGTGAAATAGCAAATAATAGACACAATTAATAATTTCACACAAGAAAATGACAACAATAAGACAATATACCAAAATTTGTGGGGTACAGCCAAAGTGGTAATAAGGGGAAATTGTATATCTTTAGAAGCTTACTTGAATAAAATAGAGAAAGAGAAGATCAATGAATTGGGCTTGCAACTTAAAAAGGCTAGAAAAAGACCAAATTAAAAACCCCCAACCAAATACTAAACTTGAAATTCTAAAATTAAAAGGAGAAATTAAAAAAAAATGAAAGTAAAAAGAAAACTTGAATTAATAAATAAAACTAAGAGGTGGTTTTATGAAAAAATCCAACCAAATAGGTAAACCTTTGGTAAATGTGATTAGAAAAAGAAAAGAGGAAAATCAAATTGTTTGCCTTAAAAATGAAAAAGGATAACCAAGGAAGAGGAAATTAGAACAATACTTAGGAGTTACTTTGCCCAAGTTTATGCCAATAAATTTGAAAACCTGAGTGAAATGGATGACTACTTTCAAAAATATAGATGCCTGGATTAACAGAGGAGGAAGTAAATTTTTTAAATAATCTCATTTTAGAAAAAAAGAAATAGAACAAGCTATTAATCAACTCCCTAAGAAAAAATCCACAGGATTAAATGGATTTACATGTGAATTCTAACAAACATTTAAAGAACAATGAATTCCAATGTTATATAAACTATTTGAAAAAAATCAGTAATGAAAGACTCCTACCAAATTCCTTTTATGACACAAACATCATACTGGTATCTGAACCAGGTAGGATGAAAACAGAGAAAGAAAATTATAGACCAATCACCTGATGAAAAATCTTAAATAAAATATTAGCAAAAAAATTACACAAAATCATCCCCAGGATAATACATCATGCCCCAGTAGAATTTATACCAGGAAAGCAGGACTGGTTCAATATTAGGAAAATCATTAGCATAATTGACTATAAAAATAACCAAAGTAACAAAAAACATATTAATACAGCTCAATAGAAGCAGAAAAAGCATTTGATAAAATTCAACATCCATTCCTATTAAAACATTTGAGAGTATGGGAATAAATGGACTTTTCCTTAAAATAGTCAAGAGCATATGTTTATATACATCAGTAAGCATCATATATAATGGGGATAAACTCGAACCATTCTTAATAAGATCAGGAGTTAAATAGGGCTTCCCACTATCACCATAACTATTCAATATTGTGTTAGAAATGCTAGCTTTGACAACGAGATTAAAAGAATTAGAGTAGTTAATGAGGAAAGCAAATTAACACTCTTTGCAGATGATATGGTGTTATACCTAGATAACCCTAGAGATTTTACTAAAAAGTTATTTGAAATAATCCACACCTTTAGCAAAGTTGCAGAATACCAAATAAACCCACATAAGTCATCAGCAATATCACTAAGAAAATCCAACAGTTAGACTTACAAAGGGAAATTCCATTTAAAGTAACTATTGATAATATATAATATTTGGGAACCTATCTGCCAAGGAAAAGTCAGGAACTATATGAGCAAAAGTACAAAACACTTTCCACACAAATAAAGTCTGATCTAACCAACTGGAAAAATATTGAGAGCTCTTAGTTAGGTCGAGAAAATATAATAAAGATGACAATATTACCCAAACTAATGTATTTATTTAGTGCTACACCAATCAGACTCTCAGAAAAGTAATTTTTTATTATTATAGCTTTTCATTTATAAGATATATGCATGGGTAATTTTTCAGCGTTGAAAACTGCAAAAACTCTTTCCCCCCACCCCCTCCCTAAGATGGCAAGTTAACCAATACATATTTTATATGTTAAATTATATGTTAAATAAAATATAGGTATACATGTCCATACAGTTATTTTGCTGTACAAAAAGAATCAGACTTTGAAGTAGTGTGCAATTAACCTGTGAAGAAAATCAAAAGTGCAAGTGGACAAAAATAGAGGGATTTGGAATTCTATGTAGTGGTTAATACTCATTTCCCAGAGTTCTTCCACTGGGTGTAGCTGGTTTAATTCATTACTGTTCTATTGGAACCGATTTGTTTCATGTCATTGTAGAAGAGGGCCACATCCATCAGAATTGATCATCATATAGTATTATTGTTGAAGTATATAATGATATGCTGGTCCTGCTCATTTCACTTAGCATTAGTTCATGTAAGTTTCTCCAGGCCTTTATGAAATTATCCTGTTGGTCATTTTTTTATTTTTATTTTTTACAATTTATTATTGTTCACTAACATTCCACAATATTAATATACCATAATTTATTCAGCTATTCTTTAATTGATGGGCATTAACTCAGTTTCCAGTTTCTGGCCACTACAAAGTGGGCTGCCACAAACATTCTTGCATATACAGATCCCTTTCCCCTTTTCAATATCTCTTTGTGATGTAAGCCCTGTAGTAACACTACTGGATCAAAAGGGATGCATACTTTGATAACTTTTTGGGTATAGTTCCAAATCGACAGAAAATATTTTAATTAATGGGCTGCAAAGAGTAGTGAGGTTTTCGAGTACTCTGGGAAAGAGTTCCCCACCAGAAATGATTAAGACTTGATTAGTATGGGCCAAGCTATGGCAGTGTCCAGTGAAGTATCCTGCTGTGAGGATTAGCAACTGCCCTGTGGCTAGACGCTGAGCAGTGAAAATGTCACTACCCCAAGCCAAAGCTTTCTGTGGTTCTGTGGTTATTAGGAGCTGATCAGCAAATAGACCCCCACACACCAGATGTGTCTTTGCCCATGGAAGCACAGTCATAATGGGGAAGTCCTATTGCCCCAGGATGAGACCCCTGCTGAGCAGATTAGAGGCTGCCCCAGGTTATGCCTCCCTCCTGCTAGGCAGATATATAAACTGCCTCAAGTAAAAGCCCCATACTGCAGAATGGGGCTTGCACAGCTGTGTTGTAGTCTCTGCTGAGATATTTCCAGTTTGGGGTGGGTATAACCAGGTCTTCTTAAGTTTTGGAGTTTTTTAGAGTACCCTCTGTCTTTGGCTTTAATTTCTCTGCTAGTTTGCTTTTTCGCAACCAAGGCAGAGCAATCAGCCTATGCCAGAGTCATCTTCATAATTTTTCTAACCACAGAGAACTGCCCCATCTGCTCTATTTGTTAGCCTCTCCTATTTCCCTGCTCGTGCTGATCTGCTCTGGCCCCTCAGGACAAACCTTTTCTGAAGAACTTCTAGAATATCTTTGGCTGGTAAGTTGTATTTCTAGTATTCTTGAATTTTACTAGTCAAGCACTATTTTTGAGGCTGAATTTAATAATTAGTCTTGAGGGTATTAGAGGAGCTTAGAAAGTCACATGTGCCTTCTTCGCCATCTTCGCTCTGCCCCTCTCATTTTTCTTATACGATGTTTTATATCTGTCCTATTTTTTCATTCTTTAAAATGTTTTGTTATTTCTTGGACTCATAGCTTCACTAGATTGCCTTGTCCAGTTCCAATTTTCAAAGTATTTTTATCTTTGAGACTGTATATCTCTTTTTCTAGTTGGTTAAATATTTTTTTTATAATCTTATTTCTTGGATTTTGTTTTATTTTGTTTTGTTTTGTCTTATAGTTTTACTTCAATGTCTCCCATTTGACTGCTAAATCCTTTTTTTAAGTTGTTTGATAAATTCTATCTGGACAGGCAACCATTTCACATTATTGTCTGGGATTGGAGCTTTTTTTTTTTTTTTTTACTTCAATGGCCTTCTCTTTAGATGAACCCTGGTCTTCTCTGTTCCCATAATGAATTTCTGTGATGAGGTTGCTTCTTCTAAAAAAAATCAATGAAAAATTAGAGTCAATTCTCTACCTTTTTTTTCATGGAGGTCTAAAGGCCTCATTTAAAAAGAGAGATTTAATCAAATTTATAATAATAAAGGCCATTCTTCAATTGATAAATGTTCAAAGAATGCCATATCAGCAGATTTCAGACAAAGAAATTAAAGACATTTTTAGTCATATAAAAAAGGTTTAAGTTATGACCAATTAGAGAAATAGAAATTAAGACAACTCTGAGGTACCACTACACACCTCTCAAACTCACTAAGATGACAGGAAAAAAATTGAAGGGAATATTTGAAACACGTCTTTGGTGGAGTTATGAAGTAATTCAACAATTTTGGAGAGCAATTTGGAATTATGCCCAAAGGCTATCAACTTGTGTATATCATTTGATCCAGCAGTGTCTCTATTAGGTCTGTATCCTAAAGAGATCATTAAAAAATGGGAAAGGAACATGTGCAAAAATATTTGTAGCCTTTTTGTATTAGTAAGGAGCTGGATAAGTTATGGTATATGGTATATGATAAAATGCAACTTCCATTCCTTTTAAAAACACTACATAGGCTATGAATCAATAAAACCTTTTCTTTTCTTTCTTTATTTATTTATTATTCATTTTTCCAAATTATCGCCTCCCTCCCTCCACTCCCTCCCCCCGATGTCAGGCAATCCCATACATTTTACATGTGTTACAATAGAACCTAGATACAATATATGTGTGTAAATACCATTTTCTTGTTGCACATTAATTATTAGCTTCCGAAGGTATAAATAACCTGGGTACATAGACAGTAGTGCTAACAATTTACATTCGCTTCCCAGTGTTCCTTCTCTGGGTGTAGTTATTTCTGTCCATCATTGATCAACTGGAAGTGAGTTGGATCTTCTTTATGTTGAAGATTTCAACTTCCAAAAGAATACATCCTCATACAGTATTGTTGTTGAAGTGTATAGTGATCTTCTGGTTCTGCTCATTTCACTCAGCATCAGTTTATGCAAGTCTCTCCAAGCCTCTCTGTATTCTTCGTACTGGTCATTTCTTACAGAGCAATAATATTCCATAACCTTCATATACCATAATTTACCCAACCATTCTCCAATTGATTGACATCAATTCAACTTCCAGTTTCTAGCTACAACAAAAAGAGCTGCCACAAACATTTTGGCACACACAGGCCCCTTTCCACTCTTTAGTATTTCTTTGGGATATAAGCCCAGTAGTAGCAATGCTGGGTCAAAGGGTATGCACAGTTTGATAACTTTTTGGGCATAGTTCTAAAGTGCTCTCCAGAATGGCTGGATTCTTTCACAACTCCACCAACAATGTATCAGTGTCCCAGTTTTCCCACATCCCCTCCAACATTCATCATTATTTGTTCCTGTCATCTTAGCCAATCTGACAGGTGTGTAGTGTTATCTCAGAGTTGTCTTAATTTGCATTTCTCTGATCAGTAGTGATTTGGAACACTCTTTCCTTTGAGTGGAAATAGTTTCAATTTCATCATCTGAGAATTGTCTGTTCATATCCCTTGACCATTTATCAATTGGAGACTGGTTTGGTTTCCTATAAATCAGGGTCAGTTCTCTATATATTTTGGAAATGAGACCTTTGTCAGAACCTTTACTTATATTTTACCAATTTGTTACTTCCCTTCTAATCTTCTTTGCATTAGTATTGTTTGTACTGAAACTTTTTAGTTTGATGTAATCAAAATCTTCTATTTTGTGATCAATAATGATCTCTAATTCTCCTCTAGTCACGAATTCCTTCCTCCTCCAAAGGTCTGATAGGTAGACTATTCTCTGTTCCTCTAATCTATTTATGATCTTATTCTTTATGCCTAAACCATGGACCCATTTTGATCTTATCTTGGTATATGGAGTTAAGTGTGGATCCATATCTAATTTCTGCCATACTAATTTCCAGTTTTCCCAACAGTTTCTTCCGAATAATGAATTTTTGTCCCTAATGTTGATATCTTTGGGTTTGTCAAATATTAGATTGCTATAGATGTACCCTTTTTTGTCCTTTGTATCTAATCTGTTCCACTGATCTACCGGTCTATTTCTTAGCCAGTAACAAATGGTTTTGGTGACTGCTGCTATATAATATAGCTTTAGATGAGGTACACTTAGACCACCTTCCTCTGACTTTTTTTTCATTAGTTCCCTTGCAATTCTCGACCTTTTATTCTTCCATATGAATTTTGTTGTTATTTTTTCTAGGTCATTAAAATAGTTTCTTGGGAGTCTGATTGGTATAGCACTAAATAAATAGATTAGTTTGGGGAGTATTGTCATCTTTATTATATTTGCTCAGCCTATCCAAGAGCACTGAATGTCTTTCCAATTATTAAAATCTGACTTTATTTTTGTGGCAAGTGTTTTGTAATTTTACTCATATAATTCCTGACTATTCTTTGGTAGATGGATTCCCAAATACTTTATACTCTCAACATTTGTTTGGATTGGAATTTCTCTTTGTATCTCTTGCTGTTGCATTTTGTTGGTGATATATAAGAATGCTGAGGATTTATGTGGATTTATTTTGTATCCTGCCACTTTGATAAAATTCTGAATTATTTCTAATAGCTTTTTAGCAGAGTCTTTGGGGTTCTCTAAGTATACTATCATGTCATCTGCAAAGAGTGATAGTTTGATTTCCTCATTTCCTACTCTAATTCCTTGAATCTCTTTCTCGACTCTTATTGCCGAGGCTAGCGTTTCTAGTACTATATTGAATAGTAATGGTGATAGTGGGCAACCTTGTTTCATTCCTGATCTTACTGGGAAAGGTTGCAGTTTATTTCTATTGCATATTATGCTTACTGACGGTCTTAAATATATGCTCCTGATTATTCTAAGGAATAATCCATTTATTCCTATACTCTCAAGAGTTTTTAAGTAGGAATGGATGTTGGATTTAGTCACATGCTTTTTCTGCATCTATTGAGATGATCCTATGGTTTTTATTAATTTGATTATTAAAAGGGTCAATTATACTAATAGTTTTCCTAATATTAAACCAGCCCTGCATTCCTGGTATGAATCCTACTTGATCATAGTGTATTATCCTGGGGATGATTTTCTGAAGTCTTTTTGCTAATATCTTATTTAAGATTTTAGCATCAATATTCATTAAGGAAATTGGTCTATAATTTTCTTTCTCAGTTTTCGCTCTACCTGGTTTAGGTATCAGTACCGTAGGACTCCTTCATTCCCTATTTTTTCAAATAGTTTATATAGCATTGGGGCTAATTGTTCTTTAAATGTTTGGTAGAATTCACATGTAAATCCATCTGGTCCTGGGAATTTTTTCCTGGGGAGTTGATTAATACTTTGTTCTATTTCTTTTTCTGAAATGGGACTATTTAAGCAATTTATTTCCTCCTCTGTTAATCTAGGAAGCCTATATTTTTGGAGGAAGTCATCCATTTCACTTAAGTTATCAGATTTATTGGCATAAAGTTGTGCAAAGAAACTCCTTATTATTTCTCTAATTTCCTCTTCATTGGTGGAAAGATCCCCCTTTTCATTTGTAAGACTAACAATTTGATTTCCTCTTTCTTTTTTTCTGATCAGATTTACCAAAGGTTTATCTATTTTATTGGCTTTTTCATAAAACCAACTCTTGGTTTTATTTATTAATTCAATAGTTTTTTTTTACTTTCAATATTATTGATTTCTCCTTTTAATTTTTGTATTTCAAGTTTAATTTTTGGTTGGGGATTTTAATTTGGTCTTTTTCTAGCCTTTTAAGTTGCAAGCCCAATTCGTTAATCTTGTCTTTCTCTATTTTCTTCAAATAAGCCTCTAGAGATATAAAATTTCCCCTTATTACTGCTTTAGCTGCATCCCACAGATTTTGGTATGATGTCTCATCATTGTGATTATCTTGGGTGAAATTATTAATTGTTTCTATAATTTGCTCTTTCACCCAGTCATTCTTTAAGATGAGATTATTCAGTTTCCAATTACTTTTATTGCATTGTGGTCTGAGACGAAGGCATTTATTATTTCTGCCTTCCTACATTTAATTTTGAGATCTTTATGTCCTAATATATGGTCTATTTTTGTATAGGATCCATGAACTGCTGAGAAGAAAGTATATTCCTTTCTATTTCCATTCAGTTTTCTCCAAAGGTCTATCATACCTAGTTTTTCTAATGTTCTATTTACTTTTTAAAATTTCTTTCTTATTTGTTTTGTGGTTTGATTTGTCTAAATCTGAGAGTGCAAGGTTGAGATCTCCTACTATTATAGTTTTACTGTCTATTTCTTCTTGAAACTCTCTTAACTTTTCCTTTAGAAAGTTAGATGCTATACCACTTGGTGCATATATGTTTATTATCGATATGGCTTCATTATTTATGCTACCTTTCAGCAGGATACAGTTTCCTTCCTTATCTCTTTTAATTAGATCAACTTTTGCTTTTGCTTGATCTGAGATAAGGATAGCTACTCCTGCTTTTTTGGCTTTACCTGAAGCATAATAGATTCTGTTCCAACCTTTTACCTTTACTCTATATGTATCTCCCTGCTTTAAGTGTGTTTCCTGTAAACAACATATTGTAGGGTTCTGATTTTTGATCCAGTCTGTTATCCCGTCTCCGTTTGATGGGAGTGTTCATCCCATTCACATTTACAGTTAAAATTACTAATTCTATATTTCCTGCCATCATATTATCCCCAGATTATGCTTTTTCCCTTGATCTCCCTGAACCCCTTCCCCTATATTTAATTTATAGACCCCCCTTGTGACGCACAGCCCTCCCTTTTTTTTTTTAGTATCCCTCCCCCCTCCCTCCACGTCCCTTCCCTTATTCTCCTTTTCCTTTTCCCTTTTCCTCTCCCCCCTTTTAATGAGTTGATAGAGAATTCTCTCAAAAACAAATATGACAATTATTTACTCTTTGAGCCTCTTCTGATGAGAGTAAGATTTACACAATGATTCTCCCCCTCTCTAAATTCCCTCAGATATGGTGTATTTTCTATGCCTCTTCCTGGGATGTAGTTTCCCTCTTTTTATCACTCCCTCCCCTTTTTCTGATACTACCCGCTTCTCTTTACTACACCCCCTCCTTTTTTTTTCTTTTATATCAGTAAAATAAAATTATCCAACCAGAGGAGCCAGGCACTATGAGTTACCGCCCCGCCCACTCTTCAATTTCTTAACTACCACCAGGTGAAAGCCTGGATTGCTTATGTCGGCCACACCCCCAGTGCAGAGATCTGCAGAGTCACCCCAGGGATCCGGGAAGATCCAATCTGGTTTTAAATTTTAAAGTAGTTTAGATTTCTCTTCTGAACTGCTGTATTATAAGCAGAGAAGAGCTAACAGCCTGTGCCAGATTCTTTTATCTCAGTGGCTTCTCTGATCCCAGCGCCCTCCCCAGCGTGACCGGCGCAGTGTGCCACTACCCCACCATTTGCGCTGGCCTCTCTTCTTCCTCCCCTGGGAGCTGACCTTTCCTGTTGAAACTCCAGATTCTCTTCAGCTGGTAAGTTGTGCTTCCAGTCCTTATGGATTCTATCAGTTCAACGCTATTTCTGAGGCTGATTAAATCTAGTTGGTTGTGAGGGAAGAAAGGAGCTTACACAGTCGTGTGTATCTTCTCCGCCACCTTAATAAAAACTTTTCTTAAAATTATGAGTTATATTTATCTAAAACCAAGATCAAGCAGCTTCTAGAACAGAAATAAATTTGAACCCTTCTAACAAAATTATGGTTTAAATGGCGATGTACATTAAAAGTGTTTTTATATAATATTGTACTAGAAATTCTAGTTATAGCAGCAAGGTAAGAAAAAAATTGAAGGAAGAAAAAAAAAAAGAAACAAGTTAAAGGAAAAAAAAAACAAATATTAAAAATAAATGAAATGATTGGTCAATCTTCCATCTGGAGCAGGGAGGAGGGGAAAAATTAAAACAAAAGGTTTGGCAGTTGTCAAGTTTGTAAAATTATCTATGCATATCTGGTAAATAAAAAACTATTAAAATAAAAAAAAATAAATGACATAGTATTATACTTAGTGAACACTAGAAATTAAAATGTTTAAGAATTAAGCAATTAATTTATCCAAAAATAAAAAATAAACTTGTTGAAATAATTAGCAACTTTATCAAAGTTATGGCATGTAAAATAAAGACACATAAATCATCTGCATTTTAAATATTACAAACAAAGCAGAGTAGAGAGAATAAGAGAAATTCCATACTTGTCACTTTACCTGCCAAGACAAACTTAATAATTATATGAACACTTTTACAAAATACACATTTAACACAAATAATATCATAAGTCAACAATTGTAGAAATATTAACTGCTTGTGGGTAGGTGCAGTCAATATAATAAAAATATCAATTCTACTTAAAATAATGTACTTATTCAGTGCCATACAAATCAAATTATTAAAATGGTTTTAAAGAGGAGTGAAAAAATTCATCTGGAAAAAAATGAAATATCAAGAATATCAAGGGAATCAACCACATTACATTTTACTTACCATTAGCAGAGTGATAAACATGGAAACTATCTGGCACTGGCTACAAATAAAGTGATGAACCAGTGGAAAAGATTAGATACTCAATACATAACAGTCATATTTTATTTGAAGAACTCAAATATCCAAATTTGGGAGCAAGAGTCACATTAGACAAAAATTGCCAAGATATGTGGAAAAATAATTTAGCAGAGAGTAGACATAGAAAAAAACTCATAGAAAATTTCAAGATTGACAAAACAGATAATTATCATAAGACATAAAATAGACATAAAGGGTGAGTTCATAAGCAAATAAATGGTATGGAAGAAGAGCTAAGATGGTGGTGAAGCTGCCTGAGTTCTTCCTAATTTCCCTTGATAAATCAAACCTTTAAATAAATTCCAGAGTAAAAAACAAACAAACAAACAACAACAACAACAACAATAACAACAACAACAACAACAACAAAGAGTAAAAAAAATCTCTAGTTTAATATAATTTAGAATGATTTCAGGAAAAGTCTGCCTTACATGGTTAAAAGGGAAATATAACACAATACAGATGTATAGATGTAAGAATATAAACATAATGTTAAAATATAATAATAATGCTAACAATGTAGAATAAACTTTTTAAAAAGTAATCTATAGTATCTTTTTGTTTTCCTTTCCGGAAAGCATATTGTAGTGGTTTACCAATTAATCCCAGAAGATAAGTTTATAGTAGGAATCCTATAACTATTTGGCACAATCGTATTAGTTCCGTATGTCAATAAAATCTAAATGAGTAGTTTGAAGGACAATTTAATTAGAATTCAGAATGTGGACTTCCTGCCAAGATGGCAGCGTGGAGGCAGACAGCTGCTTGAGCTCCATGTTTTCTCTCAGGACTTACTTCATGACAAGCCTCAGAGTTAATGCTTGACCAGAAAAGAAACCCACAAATAATCAGCAAGAGAAGACATCCTTGAAATTCATCAGAAAAGGTCTGTGTTTGCTCGGGGGAGGGTTGAACAGACTGGGGACAGACTGAGGGCAGGCAGACAGAGTGAGACAGACAGCTCACACAGCTCAGACCAGAGTGGGGAGGAGGACAATCTCTGCTGTTTCTGCAAAAAGACTTACCTCAGCGTGGATATTCCATCTTGGCAGCAAGCCAGGAGCAGCAGAGAGGGTATAAACACCGCAGGTGAAGAATAAATCCCCGGAAAACTAGCATCTCTCAGAACCCGGCCACCCCCCAACCCCCACCTGGAGTGACTCAGTGAGTTCTCAGAGCCTCAGGGCACAGACACAGCACAGCCATTGCTGTTATGTTAGTGGGTCTCGGCTGCCCTACCCCCAGTCTGTAGAGGAAGCCCATTAACATCATCCAGCCCCATCCCCCCAAAACAGACCAATTGTTTCTCTTGTCAATTTGTTTTCTTCAATTCCACTCTTGACAAAATGAACAAGAAATCCAAAAGGGCTCTAACCATTGACAGCTTCTGTATGGAGAGAGAGCAGATTTCGAATATTGAGGAGACTAAAAACAGACTGTCCCCAGAGGAATCCTCTAAGGGGGATGTGATCTGCTCCTCAATACAAAAGAACCTCATAGAGGAAATCAAAAAGGCTCTCACAAGAGAACTAGAAGAGAAATTGGAAAAGTAAAGGGAAGTTTGGAAAGAGAGCCTGGAGAAGTCAACCAGAGTGGATAAAGAGATCAAATCATTGAGAAACAAAATTAGTGAATTAGAAAAGGCAAACAACTCCAAGGAAAACAGCATTATTGAGCTGGATAAAGAAATCAGCTCTCTAAAAAATAAAATGGATAAAATGGAAAAAAAAATTCCATAGAAGATAAAAACTCAATTGGACAATTAAAAAGAGATATAAAAAAAGTGAGTGAAGAAAATACGTCATTGAAAATTAGACTCGAACAAGTAGAAATGAATGACTCAAGGAAAAACCAAGAGGTAGTCAAGCAAAACCAGAGAAATGAAACAATTGAAAAGAATGTCAAGTACCTTACTAGAAAGACAACAGACCTGGAAAACAGATCCAGGAGAGACACTTTGATAATAATTGGACTACCTGAAAAATGTGAGGAAAAAAAGAGCTTTGACATTATTTTCAAGGAAATTATCAAAGAGAACTGCCCAGACGTTTTGGAAACAGAGGGTAAAATAGACATTGAAAAAATTCATCGATCCCCTACTAAAAGGGACCCTAAAATCAAAACGCCAGAAATATTGCGGCCAAGTTCAAGAACCATCAGACAAAGGAAAAGATATTGGAAGCTGCTAGAAAAAAGCAATTCAGATATGGAGGATCCACAATAAGGATAACCCAGGATCTAGAAGTGTCCACATTAAAAGAACGAAGGCCCTGGAACATGATATTCCGAAAGGCTAAGGAACTTGGTATGCAGCCAAGAATAACTTACCCAGTAAAAATGAGCATCGTTTTCCAGGGTAGAAGATGGACATTTAATGAAATAAATGAATTTCATGTATTTTTGATGAAAAAACCAGACCTACATAAAAGGTTTGATCTTCAAATACAGAACTCAAGAGATTTCTAAAAAGGTAAAAAGAAATCTTGAGAACTATACTTCTGCCATAAAGATATGTAAAGAAAATATGTATAATTTGTCCTAGAAACTAGAGGTGGAAAGGAAATTATATCATAAAAAAGTGTAAAATGGTGGTACCACATCTCATGAAGAGGTAAAGGTAACCTATTATATCTGAGAGAAAGAAAGGAGGGAGGTGAACATAGTGTGTATCAATAGACATATTCGATTTATGGTGAAACTTCTTCCCCTTCATTGAGAAGTGAGAGGGAAGGAGTAAGCTAAGGGGAAGGGAATACAGAAATTGTGAGGAAAAGGGATAAAATAAGGGGAGGAACTTTAAGTTGGGAGAGGGATCCTAAAAAGGGAGGGCTGTGAAAAGCAAGTGGTGTTCACAAGTTTTATACTGGGTAGGGGGGTAAAAGGGAAGGAAAGGGGAAAAGCATAAGCAGGGGTTAATAGGATGGCAAGAAATATAGAATTAGTCCTTCTAACCATAAATGTGAATGGGGCAAACTGCCTCATAAAGAGGAAGCAGTTAGCAGAATGGATTAAAAGTCAGAATCCTACTATATGTTTTTTACAGGAAACACACCTGAAACAGGGTGATATATTCAAACTAAAGTAAAAGGGTAGAGCAGAATCTACTATGCTTCAGGCAAAGCCAAAAAAGCAAGGGTAGCCTATCCTCATCTCAGATCAAGCAAAAACAAAAGTTGATCTAATTAAAAGAGATAAGGAAGGGCATTATATCATGCTAAAGGGGAACATCAATAATGAAGCAGTATCAATATTAAACATTTATGCACCAAGTAGTGCAGCATCTAAATACTTAAAAGAGAAATTAAGAGAGCTTCAAGAAGAAATAGGCAGCAAAGCTATAATAGTGGGAGATCTCAACCTTGCACTCTCAGAATTAGATAAATCAAATCACAAAATAAATAAGAAAGAAGTCAAAGAGGTAAATAGAATACTAGAAAAATTTGATATGATAGATCTTTGACAAAAGTTAAATGGAGATAGAAAGGAATATACTTTCTTCTCAGCAGTTCATGGAACCTATACAAAAATTGATCATATACTAGGGCATAAAAACCTCAAAATCAAAAATAATTGGAAACTAAATAATCTTATACTAAAGAATGATTGGGTAAAACAGCAAATCATAGACATAATTAATAACTTCACCCAAGAAAATAAAAATAATGAGACATCATACCAAAATGTTTGGGTTACAGCCAAAGCAGTAATGAGGGGAAGTTTTATATTTCTACAGGCCTACTTGCATAAAATAGAGAAAGAGAGGGCCAACGAATTGGGCTTACAACTAAAATTCCTAGAAAAGGAACAAATTAAGAACCCCCAGACAAGCACAAAACTTGAAATTCAAAAAATAAAAAGTGATATTAATAAAATTGAAAGTACAAAAATTATTGAATTAATTAATAAAACTAAGAGTTGGTTCTATGAAAAAACCAACAAAATAGACAATCCTTTAGTAAACCTGATTAAAAAAAGGAAAGAGAAAAAGCAAATTGTCAGTCTTGTAAATGAAAAGGGAGAACTCACCATTAATGAAGAGGAAATTAGAACAATAGTTAGGAGCTACTTTGCTCAACTTTATGCCAATAAATTCAATAACTTAAATGAAATGGAAGAATTCCTTCAAAAATATAGCTTGCCGGAAAGAGACATATATGTGCCAAAATGTTTGTGGCAGCTCTTTTTGTTGTAGCTAGAAACTGGGGGATGAATGGATGTCCATCAGTTGGAGAGTGGTTGGGTAAGTTGTGGTATATGAAGGTTATGGAATATTATTGCTCTGTGGGAGGTGACCAGCAGGAGGAATACAGAGAGGCCTGGAGAGACTTAAATCAACTGATGCTGAGTTAAATGAGCATAGCCAGGGGATCACTGTACACTTCAACAACAATACTGTATGAGGATGTATTCTGATGGAGGTGGAAATCTTCAACATAAAGAAGATCCAACTCACTTCCAGTTGATCAATAATGGACAGAGGTAGCTGCACCCAGAGAAGAAATACTGGGAAGTGAATATAAATTGTTAGCACTAATATCTGTCTGCCCAGGTTGCATGTACCTTCGGATTCTAATGTTTATTGTGCAACAAGAAAATGATATTCACACACATGTATTGTACCTAGGCTATATTGTAACACATGTAAAATGTATGGGATTGCCTGTCATTGGGGGGAGGGAATAGAGGGAGGGGGGTAATTTGGAAAAATGAATACAAGGGATAATATTATAAAAAATATATATATATAATATAATAAAGAAAAAAAAATATAGCTTGCCCAGATTAACAGAGGAAGAAGTAAATAGCCTAAATAGTCCCATCTCAGAAAAAGAAATAGAACAAGCTATTAACCAAATTCCTAAGAAAAAGACCCCAGGACCAGATGGATTTACATGTGAATTCTACCAAACATTTAAAGAACAATTAACCCCAATGCTATATAAACTATTCAAAAAAATAGGGGATGAAGGAGTCCTACCAAACTCCTTCTATGTCACAGACATGGTACTGATACCTAAACCAGGTAGATTGAAAACTGAGAAAGAAAACTATAGATCAATTTCTTTAATGAACATTGATGCTAGAATCTTAAATAAGATATTAGCAAAGAGACTTCAGAGGATCATCCCCAGGATAATACACTATAACCAAGCGGGATTTATACCAGGAATGCAGGGCTGGTTTAATATTAGGAAAACTACTAGTATAATTGACCATATTAATAATCACATTAATAAAAACCATATGATCATCTCAATAGATGCAGAAAAAGCATTTGATAAAATCCAACATTCATTCCTACTAAAAAAGCTTGAGAGTATAGGAATAATTGGACTCTTCCTTAACATAATAACGAGCATATATTTAAAACCTTCAGTAAATATCATATGTAATGGCAATAAACTAGCACCTTTCCCTGTAAGATCAGGAGTGAAACAAGGTTGCCCACTATCACCATTACTATTCAATATAGTACTAGAAACTCTAGCCTCGGTAATAAGAGCCGAGAAAGAGATTCAAGGAATTAGAGTAGGAAATGAGGAAATCAAATTATTACTCTTTGCAGATGACATGATGGTATACTTAGAGAACCCCAAAGACTCTGCTAAAAAGCTATTAGAAATAATTTAGAGTTTTAGCAAAGTTGCAGGATAAAAAATAAATCCATATAAATCCTCAGCATTTTTATACATTACCAACACAATCCAACAGCAAGAGATACAAAGAGAAATTCCATTCAAAATAACGGTCGATAGTATAAAATATTTGGGAATATATCTACCAAAGGAGAGTCAGGAATTATATGAGAAAAATTACAAAACACTTGCCACAAAAGTAAAATCAGATTTAATTAATTGGAAAGACATTCAGTGCTCTTGGATAGGCCGAGTGAATATAATAAAGATGACAATACTCCCTAAACTAATCTATCTATTTAGTGCTATACCAATCAGACTCCCAAGAAACTATTTTA
The DNA here is from genome assembly GCF_048593235.1 of Sminthopsis crassicaudata. Lineage (NCBI taxonomy): Eukaryota > Metazoa > Chordata > Mammalia > Dasyuromorphia > Dasyuridae > Sminthopsis > Sminthopsis crassicaudata. The sequence continues at coordinate 193,098,513 of NC_133619.1, forward strand.
ATGACCTAGAAAAAATCACAACAGAATTCATATGGAAGAACAACTGGTCGAGAATTTCAAGGGAAGTAATGAAAAAAAAAATAAATGAAGGTGGTCTAGCTGTACCTGATCTAGAACTGTATTATAAAGCAACAGTCACCAAAACCATTTGGTATTGGCTAAGAAATAGACTAGTTGATCAGTGGCATAGGTTAGGTTCACAGGGCAAGATAGTGTATAAAAATAGCTATCTAGTTTTTGATAAACCCAAAGATCCCAAATCTTGGGATAAGAACTCATTATTTGACAAAAACTGCTGCGAAAATTGGAAATTAGTATGGCAGAAACTAGGCATGGACCCACATTTAACATCACATACTAAGATAAGATCAAAATGGGTCCAAGATTTAGGCATAAAGATGAAATCATTAATAAATTGGAGGAATATGTGATGGTTTACCTCTTGGACTTGTGGAGGAGGAAGGAGTTTGTGTCTAAGGGAGAACCAGAGACCATTATTGATCACAAAATAGAAAATTTTGATTATGCCAAATTAAAAAGTTTCTGCACAAACAAAACTAATGCAAACAAGATTAGAAGAGAAGTAACAAATTGGGAAAACATTTTTACAGTTAAAGGTTCTGATAAAGGCCTCATCTCCAAAATATACAGAGAATTGACTTTAATTTATAAGAAATCAAGCCATTCTCCAATTGATAAATGGTCAAAGCATATGAACAGACAATTTTCAGATGATGAAATTAAAACTATTTCCACTCATATGAAAGAGTGTTCCAAATCACTATTGATCAGAGAAATGCAAATTAAGACAACTCTGAGATATCATTACACACCTGTCAGATTGCTTAAGGTGATAGGAACTAATAACGATGAATGTTGGAGGGGCTGTGGGAAAAATGGGACACTGATGCATTGTTGGTGGAGTTGTGAAAGAATCCAACCATTCTGGAGAGCATTCTGGAATTATGCTCAAAAAGTTATCAAACTGTGCATACCCTTTGACCCAGCAGTGCTACTACTGGGCTTATACCCCAAGGAAATACTAAAGAAGGGAAAGGGCCCTGTATGTGCCAAAATGTTTGTGGCAGTCCTTTTCATAGTGGCTAAAAACTGGAAAATGAATGGATGTCCATCAATTGGAGAATGGTTGGGTAAATTATGGTATATGAAGGTTATGGAATATTATTGTTCGGTAAGAAATGACCAACTGGAGGAATACAGAGAGGCTTGGAGTGTCTTATATCAAGTGATGCTGAGTGAAATGAGTAGAACTAGGCGATCATTATACACTTCAACAATGATACTGTATGAGGATGTATTCTGATGGAAGTGGATATCTTCAACATAGAGAAGAGCTAATCCAATTCCAATTGACCAATGATGGACAGAATCAGCTACACCCAGAAAACGGACACTTTGAATTGAGTGTAAACTGAGAGCATTTTTTGTTTGTTTGTTTTTATTTTGTTTTGATTTGTTTTGTTTTTCTTCCCAGATTATTTTTACCTTGGGAATACAATCCTTCATTTGAAACAACAACAACAAAATTCGGTTCCGCACATATATATTGTACCTAAGATATACTATAAGATATTTAATATGTATGGGAAGGCCTGCCATCTAGGGGAGGTGGTGAAGGGAAAGAGGGGTAATACTCAGAACAGAAGGGAGTACAAGGGATAATGCTGTTATAAAAAATACCTATACATATGTACTGTCAAAGAAAATGTTATAATTATAAAAAAAGAATTAAAAAAAAGAATTCAGAATGCATTGTGGGGCTAAGAAATGTAAAGTATAAGAATGGAAAATTAAGAAGTTGAATTTTATGGAGGACTTTAAAAGCCAAAATAGAAACTTTATATTTGATACTGGAAACAGCAGGCTTCCTACTGAGCAACAAGCACAGTGGAGATGACTGAACTGGATGGATAAATAGTAGGGAAGGGAGATTTATATTTTGAAAAGATTAAAAAAGAAAGAGATCAATCAATAAGCTATTACAATGGTACAATCATTATATGCGAATGTTCCCTTATATATAAGTATTATCCACTGTTTAGGAAAAGGGATACACTCTGGAACAAAAAAAATCACAGAATAATGTTCAAATAATATAGTTGAATACACTTGCAATGTTACATATGATTTCACTAAGACAAAAATACTTTATTTTCCAATGGAGATTGACACTGTTACATTTTATGGTTATAAGACTTACCTATGGCATGAAGAATTTATGTGAATTGACCATGGCTATGAAATATGAGAAGAGTTTGCTATTGATCTTAGAAGACTGACTCAAATAATATTGTTAATAAATATAAGTGCCAAATGGCAGTTACCAAAATTTTGCAAGAAAATGTGTATTCTCTATAGAAACTAAAACTTTGCATTTATTCCTACTGATGTTATCCAAGCCTGGGATATTCCAAATTCAAAAAAATGACGTGGTGTTGCTGAGAACAAAAATTTAGGTAGTTTAATTACTATGCTCAAGAGAATATTAATGAATTGTTATGTACATTTCTCATTTTCATCTCTAAAATATTACTATAATAAAGTAATCTATAATTTATATAGAACATTTTAAATTAACATATGGGAAAAACATGTGTCTAAATATTTACATGTATGCATATATGTATATATGTGTGTGTCTATGTATATAGCACTGCATATTTACATTTTTATCATTGACCGAAATGTATAGGAATTAAAAAACATCACTATGTTTATTGTGTGTTGACTTAAAAATGATTTAGTGGATCAAAGCATTTCTTAATAAAATTATTTTAATTTAAGATATTTTTCATATGTTTTTCAAAATATTGTAGGATTCTTTAAAACACACAAACCAAAAAAAAATTTTAATTGATAAAAAGAGGATGGTGATTCCATTGCCTCTCAAAAAAAAGTTTTTCTAATACTGTAGATATGAGTGCAACTTATTTACCACCTTTTAAAAATTATTTCGAGTTAGGAAAAGTTCAGTGACTTGTCCAGGTATAGAGCATATATAAGATGTGAAATAGACTTAAAACACTTTAAAAACTAAAAATAAAGTAGTTCTTATTGAAAGTAAAAAAAATGTCCAAACATATAATTATATAATTCCAGCTTTGATTAAATCCCTGAATTTTGTTACATTTTTTTTAAGTTGGTGCTTTTTTCCTTGTTGCTATTTTGGAAACATCATAGAGTCTCATATTTCCAAACCTATTTATTATGTGCCTATGAATTGTTATGCTTTCTAATGGATATGAGTATCACTGTAATGCAACTGTAGTTCTTTATAAAATGCAATTGCTAATTAATTCAAAATTATGTAAATTGGATGCATTTCATCCTTTGTAGAACAAAGATCAAGCCATAAGAAGATCAACAATGCATTGTTTCCTATAGAAAAGGAGTATGTTTTTTCTACTATTGCAAAGCTTGATATCTTCATAATAATTATATTTATCAAACTATTGACCAAAATAATTCACTAGCTGGTTAGGATGAAATTTTATCATGAATAAATGAAAACAACACATAATTTCTTTAGTCCATATTGCATCTATGTATAATTTGAGTTGCTTTCCGAAAACATTTAACTTCAGGAAAAAATATACCGTAAAACCTCTTTGCCATCTTTTCTTTAGGACTCTCTTGATACTTAAAAAAGATATAATAATAATAGCAATGAATATAATTACTCTTATTATCATTATTATCTTTTCATCATATATTCATATGCCATATAATATTCATATATCATAACTTATTCAGTTATTCTCCAAATTAATGAATCCACTCAGTTTCCAGTTCCTTGCCACTACAAAAAAAGGGCTCCTACAAACCTTTTTTTTTTTTTTTTTCCATATATGGGTTCTTTTTCCTTTTTAATAATCTCTTTGAAATGTAGGTTTAATCACAGGGTATGCTCAGTTTGGGGCATAGTTCTATATTCTTCTCCCAAACAATTCACAATTCCATCAAGTTATGGTTTATGAATGATATGCAATATTATTGTTCTATTAGAAATGATCATGACCATGACTTAAGAGAGGCCTAGAGAAACTTCCATGAACTGATTCTAAGTTAAATGAGCAGCAACAGGAAATCATTATACATGACAACAGCAATATTATATGATGATCAATTCTGAGGGACATGGCTCTCATTAAGAATGAGGTTATTCAGACCAGTTCCAGTAGTATAATAATGAAAAAAGCCATCTGCATGCAGAGAGGAAAGTGGAAAGTGAATGTGGATCACAACATACTATTTTCATTCTTTTTGTTATTATTTGCTTGCATTTTGCTTTATTCTTCATAGTTTTTCCTCTTTGAGCTGAATTTTCTTGTACAGAATGGTACTTGTTGAAATCTGTATAGAGGAATTAAAATGTTTAACATATATTAGACCTATTTTTAAGAAATTATATACTTTTCCCATTTCATCAAATCTATTTTAAGAAGTTTTCTTCAGATAATTTTTATCTTTGCTTTTCTATAACCTCTTGCAAAGATCTAATTTCCTTTCCCATTTTTCTTCTAACTTTCATTTAAGATCCTTTTTGAGATCTTCCAAGAAAGCCTTGTGAAATGGAGACCAATATATATCTCCTTTTGGGACTTCATCTGCAATTGATTTGCCTTTAGGAACCTCAGAGTTAGAGGTCTCTTATCTCTTTCCATAAAAGTTGTCTATGATCAGAGTTATTTTTGCTTTTTTGATAATTTTTTAAAGGTTGTTATCTGCTCTTAAGGCAAAGGAGTGACAACTGCTTTACTTTGCCTTGGGCCAAAGTAAACTGACTGCAGGTGCTGGGTAATATTAGGTTGTAAATTATTCCAGGGTTCAGATCAAGCAAAAGCAAAAATAAATCTAATTAAAAGAGATATGGAAGGACACTACATTGTACTTAAAGATACCATAGTTAATGAAATAATAGAAATATGAAATATATATGCACCAAGGGGTATAGCATAAAAATTCCTACAGAAGAACTTAAGAGAGGTGGAAGAAGAATTAAACAGCAAAACTATTCTAGTGGAGGACCTCAAACTTGTTCTCTAAAAAAATAGATATATTGAATAAAGTGAATAAATTTAAATAATTTATTTAATTTTAATTTTAATTAATAATTTATTAATAATTTAATAATTAAATTGATAAATATATAATAACAAAGTTAAGGAGATAACTTGAATCCTAGAAAACATAAGGAAAATTGAATGGGAACAGAAAGGAATATATCTTTTTCTAGGCAATACATTGAACCCATACAAAAATTTACCATGTATTGGAAATAAAAATCTTAAAATCAAATGCAGAAAGGCAAAAATAAGAAATGCATTTTTTCACATCATGAGGTAATAAAAATTACATGCAATAAAAGAACAGAGGAAAATAGATCAAAATTAATTAGGAACTATACAATCTAATCCTAAAAAATGAATGGGTGAAAAACAAATCATTAAGTGATAATTTCATTGAGGAGAATGACAATGAGACAAAATACCAAATTTTGTGGGATGCAGCCAAAGCAGTTATTAGGGGAAATTTTATATCTCTAGATGCTAACTTGCACAAAATAGAGAAAGCTAAGATCAATCAATTGGGCTTACAAGAAAAAAAAAACCTACAAAAAGAACAAATTAAAAACCCTCAATTAAATATCAAATTTGAAATTCTGAAAATAAAAGGGGAAATAAATAAAATCTAAGAAAATAGTAAGAAAACTATTGAATTGATAAATAAAATGAAGAATTGGTTTTATGAAAAAAAAAAAAATAAACCAGTAGTTAATTTGATTATAAAAAAGAAAATCAAGTTGTTAGTCTCAAAAAAATGAAAAGGCAGTACTTTCCAACATTGAAGAGAAAATTAGAGCAATGATTAGAAGATATTTTGCTGAAACTCTATGACAATAAATCTGATAATCTAAGTGAAATGGAGGAATATCTAAAAACATATAAATTGCCCAGATCAACAGAGGATGAAATTCATAACCAAAATAGACCCATTTTAGAAAAAAAGAAATAGAACTATCTATGAAGCAACTCCCTAAGAAAAAAAACTCCTGGGCCAGATGGAATTACATATAAATTCTACCAAACATTTATGGAAAAATTAATTCCAATATTACACAAATTATTTGTAAAAAAACAATGAAAGAAGGACTCCTACCAAATTCATTTTATGACACACATGATTGCTGATACCTAAACCAGATAGGATGAAAACAGAGAAAGAATTTTTTAGAGCAATTTCCCTAATGAATATTAATGCAAAAATATTAAATAAAATATTAGCAATGAGGTACAGCAAGTTATCACTAGGATAACACAGAATATCATATAATTACCAGGTAAGATTTATGTCAGTAATGGAGGACTGGTTCAGTATTAGGAAAAGTATTAGCATAACTGACTATTCAATAACCAAACTAACAAAAACCATATGATTATGTCAATAGATACAGAAAAAGCATTTGATAAAATGCAAAGCACATTTTTATTAAAATCACTAGAGAGTATAGGAATAAATGGGCTTTTCCTTAAAATAATTAGTAGTATCTATTTAAAACCATCAGCATCATATATAACAGGGACAAACTAGAACAATTCCCAATAAGATCAGGGGTGACAAAAGTTTCTCACTATCACCATTACTATTCAATATCATATTAGATATATTAGCTTTGTCAATAAGAGAAGAAAAAACAGATTGAAGGAATTAGAGTAGTTCATGAGGAAACTATATTATCACTCTTTTGCAGATGATATAATGTTATAATTAGAGAACCCTAGAGAATCAACTAAAAACTAACATAAAAATCTACAACTTTAGCAGAGTTGCAGATACAAAGTAAATCCACATAAATCAGCAGCATTTTATATCCATTACCAAAATGTTCATTAGCAAGAGACACAAGGAAAAATACTGTTAAAAATAACTGTTGATAGTATAAAATATTTGGGAATCTAATTGCCAAGGGAAATACAAGGATCCATTCAAAAACACTTTCTACACAAATAAAGTCATATCTAATCAACTGAAAAAATATCAAGTGCTCATGGGCAGGCCTTATGAATATAACAAAAATGATAATGCTACCAAAATTTATATATACTATATTATATCTATCTATCTATCTATCTATATCTATATCTATATCTATATATATGTATATATGTTTAGTGCCATACAAATCAAATTCCCAAGAAATTATTTTAGAGACCTAGAATAAATAATAACAAAGTTCATCTGGAAGAACAAAAGATCAAAAACATAAAAAGATTTAATAAAATTTGTCAGTGAAGTTGTCCTAACTTTATCAGATCTATACCTTTATATAAAGTAATGCTTGTCAAAACCATTTGGTAGTGGCTAAGAAACGGAGTAGTTGATCAATTCACAGGCTCACAGCTTCACAGGACAAAATACTCTGACTATACCAATCTAGTGTTTGACAAACCCAAAGACTCCAGTATTTGAAAAAAAATAACTCCCTAATTTACAAAAACAGCTGGGAAAATTGGAAACTAGTATGACAAAAACTAGGCATTGACCCACACCTAATGCCATATAGCACCATAAAATCAAAATGGCTTCATGATTTAGACATAAAGAGTGATATTATAAGCAAATTAAAGAATCATGGAAAATCAAAGATCTTTGGAGAAGGAAGGAATTTGTGACCAATGAAGCATTGGAACATATTACTGAACACAATTTTGATAAAATTAAATTTACAAAGTTTTTATACAAACAAAAGTAATGCAGACAAGATTAGAAGGGAAGGAATGAAATAGGAACACATGTCTACATTTAAAGGCTCTATTATATTCCACACATTTTGGTATGATGTCTCATTATTGTCATTTTCTTGGCTGAAATTATTAATTATGTCTATGATTTTCTGTTTTACCTAATCATTCTTTAGTATAAGATTATTTAGTTTCCAATTATTTCCGGGTCTATTTTCCCCTGGCTTTTTATTAAATGTAATTTTCATTGCATTGTGGTCTGAAAAGGAAACATTTACTATTTCTGCCTGACTGCATTTGATTTTGAGGTTTTTATGTCCTAGTATATGATCAATTTTTTGTATAGGCTCCATGAACTGCTGAGAAGAAAGTGTATTCCTTTCTATCTCCATTTAGCTTTCTCCAAAGATCTATCATATCAGACTTTTGTAGTAATCTATTTACCTCTTTGACTCCTTTCTTATTTATTTTGTGGTTTGATTTATTTAATTCTGAGAGTGCAAGGTTGAGATCTCCCACTATTATAGTTTTGCTGTCTATTTCTTTTTGCAGCTCTCTTAATTTCTCTTTTAAGAATTTAGATGCTGCACCACTTGGTGCTTATATGTTTAATACTGATAGTGCTTCATTATCTATGCTACCCTTTAGCAGGATATAATGCCCTTCCTTATCTCTTTTAATTAGATCAATTTTTACTTTTCCTTGATCTAAGATGAGGATGGCTACCCCTGCTTTTTTGGCTTCACCTGAAGCATAGTAGATTCTACTGATCATTTTACTTTTATTTTGAATGTATCACCCTGTTTCAGGTGTGTTTCCTGTGAACAACATATAGTAGGATTCTGGCTTTTATTCCAGTTTGCTAACTGCTTCCTCTTTATGAGGGAGTTTATCCCATTCACATTTATGGTTAAAATGACAAATTCTATATTGCTTGCCATCCTGTTAACTCCTGCTTATTCTTTTCTCCTTTCATTCCCTCTTATCCCCCTAACCAGTATTAAACTTGTGAATACAAACGTGCTTTTCACAGCCCTCCCTTTTTAGTATCCCTCCCCCACCTTAAAGTTCTTCTTCCTATTTAACCTCTTTTTCTCACAGTTTCTGTATTCCCTTACCCTTAGCTTAGTCCTTCCTTCTCACTGTTCAATGAAGTGGAAGAAGTTTTACCATAAATCAGATATATCTATTGACATACACTATGTCCATCCCCCTCCTTTCTTTCTCTCAGATATAATAGGTTACCTTTGCCTCTTCATGAGATATAATATCCTTTCCATCTCTAGTTTCTAGGACAAATTATACATGTGTGTTTTACACATCTTTATGGCAGATATATAGTTCTCAAGATTTCTTTTTATCTTTTTAGAAATCTCTTGAGTTCTGTATTTGAAGATGAAACATTTTGCGTAGATCTGTTTTTTACAGAAAGAATAGATGGAATTCATTTATTTCATTAAATGTCCATCTTCTTCCCTGGAAAACAATGCTCATTTTTGCTGGGTAAGTTATTCTTGGCTGCATGCCAAGTTCTTTAGCCTTTTGGAAAAATATCATGTTCCAGGACCTTCATTCTTTTAATGTGGATGCTGCTAGATCCTGGGTTATCTTTATTGTGGCTCCTCCATTTCTGAATTGCTTTTTTCTAGCAGCTTCCAATATTTTTTCCTTCATCTGATGGTGTTTGAAATTGGCCACAATATTTTTTGGCGTTTTGATTTTAGGGTCACTTTCAGTAGGTGATCAATGAATTTTTTCAATGCCTATTTTACCCTCTGTTTACAAAATGTCTGGTCAGTTCTCTTTGATATATCTCTAGAGGCCTACTTGCAAAAATAGAGAAAGAGAAGGTCAATGAATTCGGCTTATAACTAAAAATACTAGAAAAGTAACAAATTAAAAACCCCCGGACAAACACGAAACTTGAAATTCTAAAAATATTAAAAATAAAAGGTGAAATTAATAAAATTGAAAGTATAAAAACTACTGAATTAATTAATAAAACTAAGAGTTGGTTCTATGTAAAAACCAACAAAATAGACAAACTCTTAGTAAATCTGATTAAAAAAGGAAAGAGGAAAAGCAAGTTGATAGTATTGAAAATGAAAAGGGAGAACTCACCACTAATGAAGAGTAAATTAGAACAATAGTTAGTAGCTATTTTACGCAACTTTATGCCAATAAATTCAATAAGTTAAATGAAATGGAAGAAGACATTCAAAAATATAGCTTGCTCAGATCAACAGAGGAAGAAATAAATAGTATAAACAGTCCCATTTTAGAAAAAGAAATAGAAGAAGCTATTAGCCAACTCCTTAAGAAAAAAATCCCCAGGACCACATGGATTTACATGTGAATTCTACCAAACATTTAAAGAACAACTAACTCCAATGCTATATAAACTATTTGAAAACATAGGGATGGAAGGAGTCCTACCAAATTCCTTTTATGATACAGACATGGTATTAATACCTAAACCAGATAGGCTGAAAACAGAGAAAGAAAATTATAGACCAATCTCCCTAATGAATATTGATGCTAAAATCTTAAATAAAATATGAGCAAAAAAACTACAGAAAATCATCCTCAGGATAATTCACTATGACCAAGTGGGATTTATACCAGGAATGCAGGGCTGGTTCAATATTAGGAAAACTATTAGCAGAATCAATCATATCAATAAGCAAATTAACAAAAACCATATGATCATCTCAATAGGATGCAGGAAACACATTTGATAAAATCCAACATTCATTCCTACTAAATACACTTGAGAGTATAGGAATAAATGGACTATTCCTTAAAATAATAACGAGCATATATTTAAAACCGTCAGTAAACATCATATGTAATGGTGATAAACTGGAACTTTTCCCAGTAAGATCAGAAGTGAAACAAGGTTGCCCAGTATCTCCATTACTATTTAATATTGTGCTAGAAATGCTAGCCTTGGCAATAATAGCCGAGAAAGAGATTTAAGGAATTAGAGTAGGTAATGAGGAAATCAAACTATCTTTCTTTGCAGATTACATGATGGTATACTTAGAGAACCCCAAAGATCTGGTAAAAATTATTAGAAATGAATCAGAACTTTAGCAAAGTTGCAGGATACAAAATAAATCCACATAAATCCTCAGCATTTTTATACATTACCAACACAATCCAAGAGCAAGAGATACAAAGAGAAATTCCATTCAACATAACTGTCGATAGTATAAATATTTGGGAATCTATCTACCAAAGAAAAGTCAGGAATTATATGAGCAAAATTACGAAAAACTTGCCACAAAAATAAAGTCAGATTTAAATAATTGGAAAGACATTGAGTGCTCTTGGATAGGCCAAGCGAATATAATTAAGAAGACAATACTCCCTAAACTAATCTATTTATTTAGTGATATACCAATCAGACTCCCAAGAAACTATTTTGAAGACCTAGAAAAATTAACAACATTCATATGGAAGAACAAATGGTCGAGAATTTCAAGGGAAGTAATGAAAAAAAAATCAAATCAAAGTGGCCTAGCTGTACCTGATCTAGAAGTATATTATAAAGCAGCAGTCACCAAAACCATTTGGTATTGGCTAAGAAATAGACTAGTTGATCAGTGGCATAGGTTAGGTTCACAGGGCAAGATAGTAAACAAAAATAGCAATCTAGTGTTTGACAAACCCAAAGATCCCAACTTTTGGGATAAGAATTCATTATTTGACAGAAACTGTTGGGAAAACTGGAAATTAGTATGGCAGAAATTAGATATGAACCCACACTTAACACCACATACCAAGATAAGATCAAAATGGGTCCATGATTTAGGCATAAAGAACGAGATCATAAATAAATTAGAGGAATATGGGATAGTTTACCTCTCAGACTTCTGGAGGAGGAAGGACTTTGTGACCAAAGAAGAACTAGAGATCATTATTGACCATAAAATATAAAATTTTGATTACATCAAATTAAAAAGCTTTTGACAAACAAAACTAATGCAAACAGGATTAGAAGGGAAGTAACAAATTGGGAAAACATTTTTACAGTTAAAGGTTCTGATAAAGGCCTCATCTCCAAAATATACAGATAATTGGCTCTAATTTTTAAGAAATCAAGCCATTCTCCAATTGATAAATGGTCAAAGGATATGAACAGACGATTTTCAGATGATGAAATTGAAACTATATCCACTCATATGAAAAAGTGTTCCAAATCACTACTGATAAGAGAAATGCAAATTAAGACAATTGAGATACCACTACATACCTGTCAGATTGGCTAAGATGACAGGAACAAATAATGATGAATTTTGCAGCAGATGTGGGAAAACTGGAACACTGATTCATTGTTGGTGGAGTTGTGAAAGAACCCAACCATGCTGGAGAGCAATCTGGAATTATACCCAAAATGTTATCAAACTGTGCATATCCTTTGATCCAGCAGTGCTACACTGGACTTATATCCCAAGGAAATACTAAAGAAGGGAAAGGGACATGTTTGTGCCAAAATGTTTGTGAAAGCCCTTTTTATAGTGGCTAGAAACTGGAAAATAAATGGATGCCCATCTATTGGAAAATGGTTGGGTAAATTGTGGTATATGAATGTTATGGGATATTATTGTTCTGTAAGAATTCACCAACAGGATGAATACAGAGAGGCTTGGAGAGACTTACATCAACTGATGCTGAGCGAAACAAGCAGAACTACATCATTATACACTTCAACAATGATACTGTATGAGGATGTATTCTGATGTAAGTGGATATCTTCAATACAGAGAAGAGCTAATCCAATTCCAATTGATTAATAATGGACAGAAACAGCTACACCCAGAAAAGGAACACTGGGAAATGAGTGTAAACTGTTAGCATTTTTTGTTTTTCTCCCCAAGTTATTTTTACCTTCCAAATCCAATTCTTCCTTTGCAACAACAAGAACAACAACAAAATTCGGTTCTGCACATATATATTGTACCTAAGATATACTATAAGATATTTAATATGTATGGGAATGCCTGCCATCTAGGGGAGAGGGTGGAGGGAATAAGGGAAAAAATTCGGCACAGAAGGGAATACAAGGGATAATGTTGTAAAAAATTACCTATGCATATGTAGTGTCAAAAAATGTTATAATTATTAAATTAATTTAAAAAAAATAAAAAAGGCTCTAATGAAGGTTTCATATCAAAAATATGTAGGGAATTGATGCAAGTTTATAAGAATTCAAGCTATTGTCCAAGTGATAAATGGTCGAAGGATATAAATAGACGATAAAGGTGTTCTAAGTCACTATTCATCAGAGAAATCCAAATTAAAACAACTCTTCAGATACTACTGCACACTTCTTAGACTGACTAGCATTGCAGGAAAAGATAATGCTGAATATTGCAGGGAATGTTGGAAAACTGGGACACTAAAATATGGTTGGTGGAATGGTGAATAGATCCAAACATTCTGAAGAGGAGTTAGGAGATATGTTGAAAAATTTATCAAACTGTGCATACCATTTGATCCATCAGAGTTTCTACTGGGCTTATACAAAGAGGTAAAGGGAACCACATGTGCAAAAATGTTTTTGGGAGCCCTTTTTATAGTGGCAAGAAATTGTAAACTTCGTGGATGCCCATCAAGTGGATAATGGATTAATAACATATAATATATGAATGTTATGGATTATTATTGTTCATTTTTTCCCTTGGGGCTATCTAAGCTTATCTTTTTATTTTATTTTTTTTTATTTAACTTGTTATTTGCAAGATATATGCATGAGTACTTTTTTAGCACTGACCCTTGCAAAACTTTATGTTCCAACTTTTCTTCTCCTTCCCAGACTGCCTCCCCTAGATGGCAGGTAGACCAATACATGTTAAATATGTTAAAATATGAGTTAAACAAAATATGTGTATCCATATCCATCCAGTTATTTTGCTGCACTAGAAAAGTAGGATTTATAAATAAGATAAAAATGATTTGAGAAGGAAATCAAAAATGCAACTGGACATTAAACAGAAAGATTGAAAATTCGATGTTGTGCTTCACTCTCATTTCCCGTTGTGCTTTTGCTGGGTGTAGCTGGTTCTCTTCATTACTGAACAAATGGAATTGAGTTGATTCATCTCCTTGTTGAAGACAGCCACGTCCATCAGAATTGATCATCATATAGTATTTTTGTTGAATTGTATAATGATCTCCTGGTCCTCCTCATTTCATTCAGTATCAGTTCATGTTAAGTCTCTCCAGGCCTTTCTTAAATCATCCTGCTGGTCTTTTCTTACAGAACAATAATATTCCATAGCATTCATATAACAGAACTTATTAAGCCATTCTCCAAATGATGGGCATCCATTCAATCTCCAATTTCTAACCACTCCAAGAAGGGCTGTCACAAACATCTCTACACACACAGGCCCCTTTCCCTTCTTTAACATCTCTCTGGGATATATCCCAGTAGTAACACTACTGGATAAAGGTATGCAGAGTTTGATAACTTTTTGAGCATACTTCCAAATTCCTTTCCAGAATAGTTGGATGCATTCACAATCCCACCAACAATGTACCAGTGTCCTAGTTTTCCCACATTCCCTCCTACATTGAGCATTATCTTTTTTTTTTTCCATTCTAACCAATCTGAGAACTATTTAGTGGTATCTCAGAGTTGTTTTAATTTGCATTTCTCTGATTAATAATGATTTGGAGCATCTTTCTATATGGCTATAAATAGTTTCAATTTCTTCATTGGAAAACTGTCTTGTCATATTCTTTGACCATTTATAAATTGGATAATGGCTTGATTTCTTATATTTTCCAGTCAATTCTCCATATATTTTGCAAACGAGACCTTTATCAGAATCTTTGAATGTAAAATGATTTTTTCCAGGTTATTGCTTCCCTTATAATCTTGTCTTCATTAGTTCTGTTTAAGCTTTTTAATTTGATATAATCAAAATATTCTATTTTGTGATTAATAATGATCTCTAGTTGTACTTTGGTCACAAATTTCTTCCTCCTCCATAAGTCTGAGAAGTAAAGTATCCTATGTTTTTCTAAATTATTTATATTCTAATTCTTTATGCCTAGAACATGAATCCATTTTGACCTTATTTTAGAGTGTTAAGTGTCTGTCAATGCCTAGCTTCTGCCATACTAATTTCCAATTTTTCTAGTACTTTTTGTCAAACAGTGAATTCTTATCCACAAAGTAGGGGTCTTTGGGTTTGTCAACCACTAGATTATCATACTTATTGATAATTTTGTCCTGTGAACCTAACCTATTCCACTGATCTTATTTCTTAGCCAATACCAAATGTTTTTGGTGACCTATGTTTTATAATATAGTTTTAGATCTAGTACTGCTAGGTTGCCTTCATTTGATTTTTTTTATTAGTTCCCTTGAAAGAATTGCCCTTTTCTTCTCCCAGATGAATTTTGTTGATATTATTTCTAGGTCATTAAAATAAGTTTTGGGAGTCTGATTGGCATAAATCAAATAAACTAAATAAATAGATTAGTTTAGGTAGTATTGTTATCTTTATTATATTTGTTTGACCTATCAAAGAGCACTTAATATTTTTTTTCCAAATTGGTTAGATCTGACTTTATTTGAGTGGAAAATGTTTTTGTAGTTTTGCTCATATAGTTCCTGACTTCCCCGTGGCAGATTGATTGCCAAATATTATATACTATCTGTAGTTACTTTACATGGAATTTCTCTTTGTAACTCTAGCTGTTCAATTTTGTTAGTGATATATAAGAATGCTGATAACTTATGTGGGTTTATTTTGTATCCTGCAACTTTGCTAAAGGTGTGGATTATTTCCAATAGCTTTTCATAGAATCTCTGGGGTACTCGAAATATACCAATATATCATTTGCAAAGAGTGATAATTTGGTTTCCTCATTACCTACTCTAATTCCTTTAATCTCTTCTGAGTTCTTATTGACGAAGCTAGCATTTCTAATATAATATTGAATAGTAATGGTGATAGTAGGCAACCTTGATCCACCCTTGGTCTTACTGGGAATGGTTCCAGTTCATCCTCATTATATATGATGCTTACTGATTGTTGCAAATAGACAGTACTGATTATTTTTTGGAAAAGTCCATTTGTTCCCATACTCTCATGTGTTTTCCTAATATTAAACCAGCCCTGCATTCCTGGTACAAATCTACTTATATTGGGAAAGGAGTAAATAGGCAAAAACCTCCAAAATCTATAAAGAAATAAGGGTTGAGGGATGGGCAGACAGGGAAGCAAATTCTGAGGGAAGATGACAAGTGAGGGATCCATGAGAGAGGGGAGAATTAAAACAAAGAGTCAGCAGGGAAAGGAAAGATATGTGTGTATGTATGTTTTTGTATATATCTACATATGCATATATAAATAAATCTTTTTGTAATTCTTTTTTTTTTAATTTTTTTTATTATATATATATATATTTTATAATATTATCCCTTGTATTCATTTTTCCAAATTACCCCCCCTCCCTTATTCCCTCCCCCCTACGACAGGCAATACCATACATTTTACATGTGTTACAATATAGTCTAAGTACAATACATGTGTGTGAATATCATTTTCTTGTTGCACAATAAACATTAGAATCCGAAGGTACATGCAACCTGGGCAGACAGATATTAGTGCTAACAATTTACATTCCCCTCCCAGTGTTTCTTCTCTGGGTGTATCTACCTCTGTCCATCATTGATCAACTGGAAGTGAGTTGGATCTTCTTTATGTTGAAGATTTCCACTTCCATCAGAATACATCCTCATACAGTATCGTTGTTGAAGTATACAGTGATCTTCTGGTTCTGCTCATTTCACTCAGCATCAGTTGATTTAAGTCTCTCCAACCCTCTCTGTATTCCTCCTGCTGGTCATTTCTTACTGAGCAATAATATTCAATAACTTTCATATACCACAATTTACCCAACCATTCTCCAACTGATGGACATCCATTCATCTTCCAGTTTCTAGCTACAACAAAAAGAGCTGCCACAAACATTTTGGCACATATATGTCTCTTTCCGCTCTTTAGTATTTCTTTGGGATATAATCCCAGTAGTAGCGCTGCTGGGTCAAAGGGTATGCACAGTTTGATAACTTTTTGGGCATAATTCCAGATTGCTCTCCAGAATGGCTGGATTCTTTCACAACTCCACCAGCAATGTATTAGTGTCCCAATTTCCCCACATCCCCTCCAACATTTGTCATTATTTGTTCCTGTCATCTTAGCCAATCTGACAGGTGTGTAGTGGTATCTCAGAGTGGTCTTAATTTGCATTTCTCTGATCAGTAGTGATTTGGAACACTCTTTCATGTGAGTGGATATAGTTTCAATTTCTTCCTCTGAGAATTGTCTGTTCATATCCTTTGACCATTTATCAATTGGAGAATGGTTTGGTTTCTTATAAATTATGGTCAGTTCTCTATATATTTTGGAAATGAGACCTTTGTCAGAACCTTTGTTTTTAAAAATATTTTCCCAATTTGTTACTTCCCTTCTAATCTTGTTTGCATTAGTATTATTTGTACAGAAACTTTTTAGTTTGATGTAATCAAAATCTTCTATTTTGTGATCAATAATGATCTCTAGTTCTCCTCTGGTCATAAATTCCTTCCTCCTCCACAAGTCTGAGAGGTAGATTATCCTCTGTTCCTCTAATCTATTTATTATCTCCCTCTTTATGCCTAAATCATGGACCCATTTTGATCTTATCTTGGTATATGGTGTTAAGTGTGGATCCATATCTAATTTCTGCCATACTAATTTCCAGTTTTCCCAACAGTTTTTTCCGAATAATGAATTTTTATCCCTAATGTTGGAATCTTTGGGTTTGTCAAAGATTAGATTGCTATAGATGTACCCTTTTTTGTCCTTTGTATCTAATCTGTTCCACTGATCTACCGGTCTATTTCTTAGCCAATACCAAATGGTTTTGGTGACTGCTGCTATATAATATAGCTTTAGATCAGGTACACTTAGACCACCTTCCTCTGAGTTTTTTTTCATTAGTTCCCTTGCAATTCTTGACCTTTTATTCTTCCATATGAATTTTGTTGTTATTTTTTCTAGGTCATTAAAATAGTTTCTTGGGAGTCTGATTGGTATAGCACTAAATAAATAGATTAGTTTGGGGAGTATTGTCATCTTTATTATATTCGCTCGGCCTATCCAAGAGCACTGAATGTCTTTCCAATTATTTAAATCTGATTTTATTTTTGTGGCAAGTGTTTTGTAATTTTTCTCATATAATTCCTGACTTTTCTTTGGTAGATGGATTCCCAAATATTTTATACTATCATCATTTGTTTGGAATGGAATTTCTCTTTGTATCTCTTGCTGTTGCATTTTGTTAGTGATATATAAAAATGCCGAGGATTTATGTGGATTTATTTTGTATCCTGCCATTTTGCTGAAATTTTGAATTATTTCTAGTAGCTTTTTAGCAGAGTCTTTGGGGTTCTCTAAGTATACCATCATGTCATCTGCAAAAAGTGATAGTTTGATTTCCTCATTTCCTACTCTAATTCCTTGAATCTCTTTCTCGGCTCTTATTGCCGAGGCTAGCGTTTCTAGTACTATATTGAATAGTAATGGTGATAGTGGGCAACCTTGTTTCACTCCTGATCTTACTGGGAAAGGTTGCAGTTTATTTCTATTGCATATTATGCTTACTGACGGTCTTAAATATATACTCCTGATTATTCTAAGGAATAATCCATTTATTCCTATACTCTCAAGAGTTTTTAGTAGGAATGGATGTTCGATTTTGTCAAATGCTTTTTCTGCATCTATTGAGATGATCATATGGTTCTTATTAATTTGATTATTAATATGGTCAATTATATTAATAGTTTTCCTAATATTAAACCAGCCCTGCATTCCTGGAATAAATCCTACTTGATCATAGTGTATTATCTTGGAGATGATTTTCTGAAGTCTTTTTGCTAATATCTTATTTAAGATTTTAGCATCAATATTCATTAAGGAGATTGGTCTATAATTTTCTTTCTCATTTTTCGATCTACCAGGTTTAGGTATCAGTACCATGTCTGTGTCATAAAAGGAATTTGGTAGGACTCCTTCATCCCCTATTTTTTCAAATAATTTATATAACATTGGGGCTAATTGTTCTTTAAATGTTTGGTAGAATTCACATGTGAATCCATCTGGCCCTGGGGATTTTTTCCTGGGGAGTTGATTAATAGCTTGTTCTATTTCTTTTTCTGAAATGGGACTATTTAAGCAATTTATCTCCTCCTCTGTTAATCTAGGGAGCCTATATCTTTGGAGGAAGTCATCCATTTCACTTAAGTTATCAAATTTATTGGCATAAAGTTGGGCAAAGTAACTCCTTATTATTTCTCTAATTTCCTCTTCATTGGTGGAA
Source organism: Sminthopsis crassicaudata (assembly GCF_048593235.1). Lineage (NCBI taxonomy): Eukaryota > Metazoa > Chordata > Mammalia > Dasyuromorphia > Dasyuridae > Sminthopsis > Sminthopsis crassicaudata. Next base: position 193,117,661 of record NC_133619.1, read on the forward strand.
AGATCCCCCTTTTCATTTGTAAGACTATCAATTTGATTTTCCTCTTTCTTTTTTTTGATCAAATTTACCAAAGGTTTATCTATTTTATTGGCTTTTTCATAAAACCAACTCTTGGTTTTATTTATTAATTCAATAGTTTTTTTACTTTCAATTTTATTGATTTCTCCTTTTAATTTTTGTATTTCGAGTTTAATTTTTGGTTGGGGGTTTATAATTTGGTCTTTTTCTAGCCTTTTAAGTTGTAAGCCCAATTCGTTAATCTTCTCTTTCTCAATTTTCTTCAAATAAGCCTCTAAAGATATAAAATTTCCCCTTATTACCGCTTTAGCTGCATCCCAAAGATTTTGATATGATGTCTCATCATTATCATTATCTTGGGTGAAATTGTTAATTGTTTCTATAATTTGCTCTTTCACCCAGTCATTCTTTAAGATGAGATTATTCAGTTTCCAATTACTTTTTGGTCTATTTACCCCTAACTTTTTACTGAATGTAGCTTTTATTGCATTGTGATCTGAGAAGAAGGCATTTATTATTTCTGCCTTCCTACATTTAATTTTGAGATCTTTATATCCTAGTATATGGTCAATTTTTGTATAGGATCCATGAACTGCTGAGAAGAAAGTATATTCCTTCCTATTGCCATTCAGTTTTCTCCAAAGGTCTATCATACCTAGTTTTTCTAATGTTCTATTTACTTTTTTAATTTCTTTCTTGTTTGTTTTGTGGTTTGATTTGTCTAAATCTGAGAGTGCAAGGTTGAGATCTCCCACTATTATAGTTTTACTGTCTATTTCTTCTTGCAGTTCTCTTAACTTTTCCTTTAGAAAGTTAGATGCTATACCACTTGGTGCATATATGTTTAGTATTGATATGGCTTCATTATTTATGCTACCTTTCAGCAGGATATAGTTTCCTTCCTTATCTTTTTTAACGAGATCTACTTCTGCTTTTGCTTGATCTGAGATAAGGATAGCTACCCCTGCTTTTTTGGCTTTACCTGAAGCATAATAGGCTCTGTTCCAACCTTTTACCTTTACTCTGTATGTATCTCCCTGCTTTAAGTGTGTTTCCTGTAGGCAACATATTGTAGGGTTGTGCTTTTTGATCCAATCTACTATCCGTCTCCGTTTGATGGGATCGTTCATCCCATTTACATTTACAGTTAAAATTACTAATTCTGTATTTCCTGCCATCGTATTATCCCCAGATTATGCTTTTTTCCCTTGACCCCCCTGATCCCCCTCCCCGATATTTAATTTACAGACCCCCCTTGTGACGTGCAACCCTCCCTCTTTTTTTTTTTTTTTTTTTTTTTTTTTAGGATCCCTCCCCCCTCCCTCCAAGTCCCTTCACTTATTCCCCTTTTCCTTTTCCCTTTTCCTCTCCCCCCTTTTAATGAGGTGAGAGAAAATTCTCTGAAAAACAAATATGTTAATTATTTACTCTTTGAGCCTCTTCTGATGAGAGTAAGATTCACACAATGATTCTCCCCCTCACTAAGTTCCCTCAGATATGGTGTATTTTCTATGTCTCTTCCTGGGATGTAGTTTCCCTCTTTTTATCACTCCTTCCCCTTTTTCTGAACCGACCTCCTTCCCTTTACTACACCCCCCTTTTTTTCTTTTATATCAGTAAAATCAAATTATCCTTGAGTATTTTTTATATACCCACAACAGAGTTACAGTTCTCAAGGGTTCTGTGTACCTTTTTCTGTTTCTCCTCAGTCTTGTGGATGTAGATCAAATTTTTTGTTTAAGTCTGGTTTTTTTCTTAGAAACATATAGAATTCCTCTGTTTCATTGAATGACCATCTTCTTCCGTGGAAAAAGATGCTAAACTTAGCTGGGTAGTTCATTCTTGGTTGCAGTCCTTGATCTTTTGCCTTACGGAATATCAGGTTCCAGGCCCTTCTATCTTTTAATGTGGAGGCAGCCAGATCTTGGGTGACCCTTATTGTGGCACCTTGGTATTTAAATTGTTTTTTTCTAGCTGCTTGCAGGATTTTCTCCTTTGTGTGGTAATTCTGCAGCTTAGCCACAATATTCCGTGGTATTCTTTTTTTAGGGTCTTTTTCAGAAGGAGTTCGATGAATTCTTTCCACATCTACTTTCCCTTCTGTTTCTATTATCTCTGGACAGTTCTCTTTGATAATTTCCTGTAAAATAGAATCTAGGCTCTTTTTTTGGTCATAGTTTTCTGGAAGTCCAATAATCCGCAGATTATCTCTCCTAGATCTATTTTCCAGGTCTATAGATTTTCCCAGTAAGTATTTGACGTTGTTCTCCAGCTTCTCATTTTTTTTGTTTTGTTTGACTGATTCTTGGGTTCTCTGTGAATCATTCATTTCTATTTGTTCCATCCTGACTTTTAAGGAGTTATTTTCTTCTTTCACAGTTTTTAGTTCTTTTTGTAAATGCCCAATTTCGTTTTTAAATGAATTATTTTGCTCTATTGAATTTTTTTCCATTTCCCCAATTTTTTTTTTTTGAGAATTATTTTCTTTTTCCAATTCAGAAATTCTATTTTCTTGAGACTTTTTTATCTTTTCCAATTCAGAAATCCTACTTTCCTGTGTTTTTTTAACCTTTTCTAATTCACTAATTTTGTTTCCCTGCATCTCCTGTGAATTCTTTATTTTTTCCAACTCCAATTTCAGGACGTTGTTATTCTCTATCATAACTTCCCTTTCCTTGCCCCATTTTTCTTCGATCTCCCTCAATTTCTTAAGAGCTTCTTCTAGGAGAGAGTTATGTGATGGGGGGTAGGAATCGTTCCCCTTTAGGTTGTTATCTTCTGAATCTTTGCTGTTAACTTCCTCGGGGTTGGGTACCCGCTCTTTCTCTGTATAGAAGGAATCTATAGTTTTTCTAGCTTTTTTGCTCATACTTAAAAAGTGTTTTGGGGTCTGTCCCTGGGGTAGGAAATTATTTACTTCTTTACCAGCTTCCTCCCAGACCGGATGGATGCAGCGGCCCCTGCGCCCGCGCTAAGAGAGAGCTCTGGGAGAGAGTTCCCCACCCCCTCCCTGGAAGTGCCTCAGAGGTGATTAGCACTGCTGTGCTTTGAGGGCGTAGAATAGTGAAGACAGCAAGAAGCTCAGCCTATGTGTCCGGGTGGGGAGTGGATGTCTGCAGCAGGTGACGTGAGAAGCCCCTGCGCTCAAACTGGAAGTGTCTGCCAGAAACCGCGGTCCCTAGTTCAAAGGTTCCGCTTCTCTGGGACTTCCTGGAGCTGAGTTCCACTCCCTCCAGCTAAGCTAGGCCCTGTGTGTTGCCTTGGGCCGTATCCACCCACTTGTAAGTCTCTTAACTATTCTCAGGAGGTAGCTGAGGCCACACCCCCTGGTGCCGAGTCTGCCGAGTCACCCCCAGGGTGGGGGGGGGGGGGAAATCTAATCTGAGTTTTAAAATATTTTGGCTTTCTCTTCTGAACTGCTAAATAATTAGCAGAGAAGAGCTAACAGCCTGTGCCAGATTCCTTTACCTCAGTGGCTTCTCTGATCCCAGAGCCCCTCCCAGCGCAATGGGCGCAGTGTGCCCCTATCCCACCGTCTGTGCTGGTCTTTCTTATTCCTCCCCTGAGAACTGACCTTTCCTGTTGAAACTCCAGATTCTCTTCAGCTGGTAAGTCGTGCTTCCAGTCCTTGTGGTATCTATCAGTCCTGAGCTAATTTTGAGACTTAATTTATCTAATTGGTTGTGAGGGAGTGAGGACGTTCACTGAGTAGTGTGTTTCTTCTCCGCCATCTTGGCTCCGCCCCTCTTTTTGTAATTCTTGAGAGCTGTTTTTAATGGCTTCTTGAGGGTGAGGGGATTAGAGGAATGGAAAAATAAAGTAAAAAAAATATGCAGTAGAGAACAAACATTTTGGAAAGATGGACACTCATGAATGTAATTTCTTCTTCATATATATATATATATATACACATACATACATATATATGTGTGTATGTGTGTATCTGTGTATGTCTGTGTGCGTTTATATGTGTGTACGATATATATATATATATATACACACACACACACACACACACACACACACACACACACGCACACACACACACACACACACACACATATATATAACGTTAGATCAGGTACACTTAGACCACCTTCCTCTGACTTTTTTTTCATTAGTTCCCTTGCAATTCTCGACCTTTTATTCTTCCATATGAATTTTGCTGTTATGTTTTCTAGGTGATTGAAATAGTTTCTTTGGAGTCTGATTGGTATAGCACTAAAAAAATAGATTAGGGCACACCCACCACCTGGCTCTGAAACACTTCTGTGGGGAGGGCGGGGAAATCTCTCCTAGAGCACCCTTGTACCTTTCCAGTCCATTCACAAGACAGCTGCCTTCTATATCTCTGTTCTGTAGAGGAAGCTGGTAACCCCTTACTCAGAAAGCAGACCCCACAGGTTTTTAAAGATGAGTAAGAAATTGAAGAGAATGATTGATAGTTTCTATATAGAAAAAGAACGGTTTCCAATTCCGAGGAGGCTAACAGCAGACAGTCTCCAGATAATACTCTGAAGAGGAATGTTATCTGGCCCCTATCACATAATTCTCTCCAAGAAGAGACTATTAAAGACCTAAAAAGAGAGTTAGAAGATACATGGGCAAAGGAAAGAGAAGCTATGCAAGAAAGTAACAACGTCCTGAAATTTGAATTGGAAAAGATAAAGAATTCCCAAGAAAGTAGGATTTGTGAATTGGAAAAACAAAATAACTCACTAAAAAAAATAGATCTAGGAGAGATAATCTGAGGATTTTTGGACTGACGAATAAAAGGGCCTAGATTATATTTCACAGTAAATCATCAAAGAGAACGATCCAGAGATAATAGAAACAGAAAGGAAAATAAGCATTGAAAGAATTCATCGAACACCTTCTGAAAAAGACCCTAAAAAAAAAAAAAAGAAAAAGAAAAAGAAAAAAACTCCACGGAACTATCAGACTAAGGAAAAAATATTGCAAGCAGCCACGAAAAAAAAATTCAAATATTGAGGTGCCACAATAAGGGTCACTCAAACTCAAGATCTGGCTGCATCCACATTAAAAGATGAAAGGACCTGGAATCTGATATTCTGAAAGGCAAAAGAACTTGGAATGCAGCCAAGAATAAACTACCCAGCTAAGTTGAGTATTCTCTTCCATGGAAGAAGATGGACATTTAATGAAACAGAGGAATTCCATTTGTTTCTAAGAAAAAAACTAGATTTAAATAAAAAAAAATTGATTTCCATCACAAGACTCAAGAGGAGAAGAAAAAGTGGAGAGTGGGGAGAAGAGAAAAGGAAAGGGTCATCTTTGAAAAAAAAAACATAAACAAACAAACAAACAAAAAAAAAAAAAAACTATTCCACTGATTACCTACTGATATTTCTTAGCTAGTCTGAATTGATTTTGATGACCATTGCTTTATATTATGGTTTTAGGTCTGGTATAGCTAAGCCATCTTCATTTGCATTTTTCCCTTAAAATTCTTGAAATTTTCTTCTTCCAGATGAATTTTGTTATTTTTTTCTAGCTCTGTAAAATAATTTCTTGGGGGTTTGATTGGAATGAGACTTAATAAGTATGCTAATTTGAGTAGAATTGTCATTTTTATAATTAGGTCAGCCTACTCATGAGCACTCCTTATTGTTGCAATTGATTAGATGTGGCTTTGTTTGTGTGGAAAGTGTTTTGCAATTTTGTTCAAATACTTCCTAACTTAATCTTGGCAGGGAGACTCCCAAGTATTTTATTTTATCTTACTTATTTTAAATGGAATTTCTCTTTGCATCTCTTTTTGCTGGACTTTGTTGGTAACATAGATGCTGATAATGTATGCGGATTTATTTTTGTATCCGGTGACCTTGTTAAAGTTGTGAATTATTCCAAGTAGTGCAGAGGGCAGAACTTTGGAGAAGTGTACTTGAAACAAGTTTATTTGAAAGAAGGTGTTAACTCAGTGGAATTGATGAGATGATTTTTCTCTAGTTTACATATATACTTAGTACTTAGAATGGTAATATACTGGTTCTCTAAGTTCACACATAATCAGTATGTTATGTAATGCAATTGCAATAAGGTATATAAGGGCTAACAAAGATGGAGTAAGGAGTAAGACTTTGTTCTGGTTGTGCTGGGAGGTTCAGCCAATCTATCACACTGTCTACTTGATGAAGGACTGCTGTGGGGGACTCTTTTTTAAATTAATTTTATAATTATAATTTTTTTTGGCAGTACATATGCATGGGTAATTTTTTTTTTACAACATTATGCCTTGTATTCACTTTTCCAAATTTTCCCCTTCCTCCCCTAGATGACAGGCAATCCCATACATATTAAATATGTTACAGTATATCCTAAATACTATACTATACTATACTATACTACAATCAAATTTCTTCTTGCACAGTAAGAATTGGATTCTGAAGGTATAAGTAACCTGGGTAGATAGACAGTAATGCTGACCATTTACATTCACTTCCAAGTGTTCCTTCTCTGGGTGTAGTTGTTTCTGTCCATCATTGATCAACTGGAAGTGAGTTGGATCTTCTTTATGTTGAAGATATCCACTTCCATCAGAATACATCTTCATACAGCATTGAAGTGTACAGCAATCTTCTGGTTCTGTTCATTTCACTCAGCATCAGTTGATGTAAGTCTCTCCAAGCCTCTCTGTATTCCTCCTGCTGGTCATTTCTTACAGAGCAAAAATATTCCATAACCTTCATATATCATAATTTTCCCAACCATTCTCTAATTGATGGGCATCCATTCAAACTTCCATAAACCATATTTTTAAAGAAACTTCTGGAGGAATATGTTCTCAAACTATGAATCTTGATGGAAAGAAAGATCTCTAGAAGGACAGCTCTTATGAGCAGAAAGGTTTTTAATGAACTAAACAGTGGACTTATGATTACTTTTTCATTTGTAACATCCCTTCCTGGCAGTTACTATTACCAGTCTGTCCTAGGCCCAACAGAGTACCTTTGACCACTGACCTTCGCAGTTTCAACTCTACCTGGCTTGCCTCCTCTGAGCCCTTGAAAGATCTCTGGCCAGGATTTCTTGAATAGTAGTTTAATAACTGGTAGCACACTCAAGAACAGCCTCATGTAATCTTAAAAGCCTATATTATACCCACTCACATAATGCTCTGACTTAATTCCCTGCCTTGTTAACTCCCTAGTGAACACCTGGTCTGAAGACCCACATGTTCACTACCAAACTCCTTACCTCTCTTGGCTATCCATCAGCTTGGCTCGGCTACCCCAGGCTAGGAAGCTGTATGTCTGATATGTCTGTGTTCAAAGAATATAATATGCATTGGCACTATGAAACTCAATATAAAGATAAATATGATTGGTTGGAGAAATGAGAAGAGATAAAATATTAAAACTGAAAAATATATTCATAACTCAGCAAAATATTTTTGTGAAGCAGAAGCAGCTAAATTTTTCATCACTGTGAGCAGGGGTTCAAATTGCAAGGTAATAGCATGCACTGGCAGATCATTTGTGCAGGGAGAATTTGTTAAAGAATGCCATCTTTCTCTTGCCAAAGAGATGTGTCCAGAGAAGGATGATTTATTTTGTACAGTGAGTCTTTCAGGACCTACAATTACACAGAGGATTGAAGGAATGAGAGACCATATTCATTACCATTTGCAAAACTCCACAAAAAAAAATTCATATTTTTTTCTTGGAAGCAGATGAAATAAATTATGTTTGTGATTCTGCTCAACTTCTAATTTATATTCATGGGACGAATGATTATTTTGAAATCATAGAAGAGCTTGCTGCATTGCAAAGCATCAAAGGAACAACTACAGAAGAGGATATCTATGAAAAGATTTGCCAAACTATGAATGGTTTGGAGCTGGACTGTGCTAAACTAGCCATCATGAGATCTGATGGTGCCCCTAGCATGGTGGTGTCTAAGAAAGGAGTAATTACTCGCATTAACCAAGAGATGGACAAACATAACCATTCTCATCCAATAGCCATACACTGCCTCATCCATCAACAAGCACTGTGTAGTAAATCACTGAAGTGGAACTCTGTAATGAAAATTGTGGTATCTTGAGTTAACTTCATAAGAGCTAATGTAATAAATCACAGACAATTTCAGGAATTTCTGTTTAAGCTAAATGTTGAGTATGAAGATGTTTTATATCACACAGAAGTCTGTTGGCTGAGTCGAGGGAGAGTTTTGACTTAGTTCCACAGATTACAACTTCTCTGCTTTCAAAACAAAATACCAGAGCTCAATGATACAGAATGGAAATAGCACCTTGCCTTTCTGACAGATGTAACAGAGCTACTCAACAATTTCAATATGCAACTTCAAGGAAAGCGGAAGCTCATCTGTGGTATGCAATCACATGTCAAAGCATTTAAAGTAAAATTAGGCCTCCTCATCAAACAAATGAAGGAGGAAAACTTCTGCCATCTCCCCACAACTCAAAATCTGCTAGCAGAAAAACTGCTGATTACATTCCCAAGCAAAACATGTGTGGATTCATTGGAAAAATTGCAAAAGAAGTTCCAATTTAGATTTAAAAAGCTTAATCTCCATGAACAGGACATATAGCTTTTCCATAACCCATTTTCTATTGACATTGAAAATGTGGATACAATTTACCAAATGGAACTGGCTAACCTGCAGAATTGTGAGATATCAAAGTTGTTTTAATTAGCTTTTTTCTAATTATTGTTGATTTAGAACACTTTTTGTCATATAACTAGAGATAACTTTACTTTCATTGTTGAAAAATTGTGTGTTCATATTCTTTGACCATTTATCAATAGGGGAATGAATTATATTTTTTATAAATTTGATGTGTCTTTATTGAGAAATGAAGTTTTTAGCAGACATAATTGTCATAAATTCTTTTATACTTCTCTGCTTTGTGCTAATTTTTTAAATTCTATATTATTAAAATTATTAACATTACATTTTTTAATAATCTCTTATCTTCTTTGCTTCTTATTCATAAAGCTAACAGATAAACTTCTATGTTCTTTTAATTTGCTTATAGTATCACCCTAAATTCATAAATCATTATCTTAGTATACAATATGAGATATTATTTTATAATTAGTTTTTGCTATACTCCTTTTTAGTTTTTGTCAAATAAAGATTTTTTTTATTTTAAAATCTTAAACCTTTGGGTTTATCATGTACTAGATTATTCTGGTCATTCACTATAAAAAAAAAAATTGTACTTTACTATATGACACTGATCCATTACTCTGTTAGCTAATACCAGATATTTTTATTTCTCATTTTATAATGAGGTTTGAGTACTGTTAGGGCTAGACCACCTTTCTTTTCATGTTTTTTTTCATTAATTCTCTGGATACTTTTGAATTTTTATTTTTCCAGATGAACTTTTTTTTTTTTAAGCTCTAAAAATATTTTAGACAAATTTATTGGCATAATGGCATATCACGGACTACATAGATTCATTCATTAAGAATTGTTATTTTTGGGGCGGAGCCAAGATGGTGGAGAAGATACAACCAATTTTGTGAGCTCCCTTCTTCCCTCATTACCAATTAGTTAAATCAGCTTCAAAAATAACGCTGGACTGATAGAAACCACAGGGACTGGAAGCATGACTTACCAGGTGAAGAGAATCTGGAGTTTCACCAGAAAAGGTCGGTTCCCAGGGGAGGAAAAAAAAAAAAAGAGGCCACCACAGATGGTTGGGTGCTAGCACACTGTGCCAATCAAGCTGGGGATAACTCTGGGATCAGAGAAGCCACTGAGATAGAAGAATCTGGCACAGGCTATTAGCTCTTCTCTGCATTTCAAACAGCATTTCAGAAGAGAAATCAAGCCACTTTAAAATATAAAACCAGATACTAGAACCAGCCCAAATCTGGAAGTGACCTAACTGATCTCCACACTGCGAGTGCGGCCAACTTAGGCTGTCCGGGGCTTCACCTGGGGGTAGTTAAGAGCTTGAAAAGGGGGGACATGGCCCAAGGCAACATATAATTCACATAGTGCCTGGTTTGCAGGAGGCTGAGGAACTCAGCCACAGAAGTCCCAGAGAAGCAGAACCTTTGAAATAGAGACCGCGGTTTCTGGGCAGACATTTCCAGTTTGAGCACAGGGGCTTTTCACATCAGCTGCTGACATCCACGCCCCACAGGACTCATTGGCTGGGCTTTGTGTCTCCTTTACTGTTCAGTCTTAAACCTCAGGGAAGTCTCTAGGACACACAGCTGGGGTCTTTCACTGGGCAACCCTCATAACCCAGCTGCAGCTGTACTAATAACCCCTGAAGAACTTCCAGGGAGGGGGAGGGGAACTCTCTCCCAGAGCTCTCTCTTAGCTCAGGCACTGGAGCCGTGGCATCCATCCGGTTTGGGAGGAAGCTAGTAAAGAAATAAATAAATAATTTCTTACCCCAAGGACAGACCCCAAAAGATTTTTTAAATATGAGTAAAAAGCAAAAAGGAACTATTTAGAAAAAGGAACTACAAAAAGGAACTACACAGAGAAAGAGCAGGTATCCAACCCCGAGGAAGTTAATAGCAGAGAGTCAGCAGATAACAGCCTAAAGGGGAACGATACCTGCCCCCCATCACATAATTCTCTTCTAGAAGAGACTATTAAAAGATCGAAGGGCCTGGAACCTGATATTCCAAAAGGCAAAAAATCAAGGATTGCAACCAAGAATAAACTACCCAGCTAAGTTTAGTATTTTTTTTCCATGGAAGAAGATGGTCACTCAATAAAATAGAGGAATTCTATATATTTCTAATTAAAAAAAAAAAAACAGACTTAAACAAAAAATTTGATCTACATCCACAAGACTGAAGAGAAACAGAAAAAGGTACACAGAACCCTTGAGAACTATATCTCTGTTGTGGATATATAGAAAGTCCACATAGATAATTTGATTTTACTGATATAAAAAAGGGGGAGCAGTAAAGGGAAGGGGGGTAGTATTAGAAAAAGGGGAAGGAGTGATAAAAAGAGGGAAACTACATCCCAGGAAGAGGCATAGAAAATATGCCATATCTGAGGGAATTTAGAGAGGGGGAGAAAAATTGTGTGAATCTTACTCTCATCAGAAGAGGCTCAAAGAGTAAATAATTGACATATGCACTTACTTCTGTTCAGATTTTTTCCCTTCCTCCCCCAACCCCCTCCCCCAGATGGCAAGCAGTCTTATACATGTTAAATATATTACAATATATTCTAGATACAATATATGTGTGAAGAACCAAATTTCTTGTTGCACAGGAAGAATTGGATTCAGAAGGTAAAAATAACAGTTTACACTCATTTCCCAGTGGTCCTTTTCTGGATGTAGCTGATTCTGTCCATCATTAATCAATTGGAATTGGATTAGCTCTTCTCTATTTTGAAGATATCCACTTCCATCAGAATACATCCTCGTACAGTATCATTGTTGAAGTTTATAATGGTCTTCTGGTTCTGCTCGTTTCACTCAGCATCAGTTGATGTAAGTCTTTCCAAGCCTCTCTGTATTTCTCCTGTTGGTCATTTCTTACAGAACAATAATATTCCATAACATTCATATACCATAATTTACACAACCATTCTCCAATTGATGGACATCCATTCATCTTCCAGCTTCTAGCCACTATGAAAAGGGCTGCCATAAACATTTTGGCACATACAGGTCCCTTTCCCTTCTTTAGTATTTCCTTGGGATATAAGCCCAGTAGTAGTATGGCTGGGTCAAAGGGTATGCACATTTTGATAACTTTTTGGGCATAATTCCAGATTGCTCTCCAGAATGGTTGGATTCTTTCACAACTCCACCAACAATGCATCAGTGTCCCAATTTTCCCACAGCCCCTCCAACATTCATTATTATTTGTTCCTGTCATCTTAGCCAATCTGACAGGTGTGTAATGATATCTCAGAGTTGTCTTAATTTGCATTTCTCTGATCAATAGTGATTTGGAGCATTCTTTCATATGAGTGGAAATAGTTTCAATTTCATCATCTGAGAATTGTCTGTTCATATCTTTTGAACATTTATCAATTGGAGAATGGCTTGATTTCTTATAAATTAAAGTCAATTCTCTGTATATTTTGGAGATGAGGCCTTTATCAGAACCTTTAAATGTAAAAATGTTTTCCCAATTTGTTACTTCCCTTCTAATCTTGTTTGCATTAGTTTTGTTTGTGCAGAAACTTTTTAATTTGGTGTAATCAAAATTTTCTATTTTGAGGTCAATAATGGTCTCTAGTTCTCCCTTGGACACAAACTCCTTCCTCCTCCACAAGTCCAAGAGGTAAACCATCCCCTGTTCCTCCAATTTATTTATGATTTCATCTTTATGCCTAAATCTTGGACCAATTTTGATCTAATCTTAGTATGTGGTGTTAAATGTGGGTGCATGCCTAGTTTCTGCCATACTAATATCCAGTTTTCCCAGCCGATTTTGTCAAAAATGAATTCTTATCCCAAAATTTGGGACCTTTGGGTTTGTCAAACACTAGATTGCTATTTTTGTTTACTATCTTGCCCTGTGAACCTAACCTATGCCACTGATCAACTAGTCTATTTCTTAGCCAATACCAAATGGTTTTGGTGACTGTTGCTTTATAATACAGTTCTAGATCAGGTACAGCTAGACCACCTTCACTTAATTTTTTTTTCATTACTTCCCTTGAAATTTTCGACGTTTTGTTGTTCCATATGAATTCTGTTGTTATTGTTTCTAGGTTATTGAAATAGTTTCTTGGAAGTCTGATTGGTATAGCACTAAATAAATAAATTAGTTTAGGGAGTATTGTCATCTTAAATATATTCGCTCGGCCTATCCAAGAGCACTGAATGTCTTTCCAATTATTTAAATCTGACTTTATTTTTGTGGCAAGTGTTTTGTAATTTTGCTCATATAATTCCTGACTCTCCTTTGGTAGAGATATTCTCAAATATTTTATACTATCGACCGTTATTTTGAATGGAATTTCTCTTTGTATCTCTTGCTGTTGGATTGTGTTGGTAATGCATAAAAATGCCGAGGACTTATGTGGATTTATTTTGTATCCTGCAACTTTGCTAAAACTCTAAATTATTTCTAATAGCTTTTTAGCAGAGTCTTTGGGGTTCTTTAAGTATACCATCATGTCATCTGCAAAGAGTAATAATTTGATTTCCTCATTTCCTACTCTAATTCATTGAATCTCTTTCTCGGCTCTTATTACCGAGGCTAGAGTTCTAGTACTATATTGAATAGTAATGGTGATAGTGGGCAACCTTGTTTCACTCCTGATCTTACAGAGAAAGGTGCTAGTTTATTGCCATTACATATGATATTTACTGAAGGTTTTAAATATATGCTTCTTATTATTTTAAGGAATAGTCCATTTATTCCTATACTCTCAAGCGTTTTTAGTAGGAATGGATGTTGGATTTTATCAAATGCTTTTTCTGCATCTATTGAGATGATCATATGGTTTTTATTTTATTTTTATTTATTTTTATTAATTTGATTATTAATATGGTCAATTATACTAATAGTTTTCCTAATATTAAACCAGCCCTGCATTTCTGGTATAAATCCCACTTGGTCATAGTGTATTATCCTGGGGATGATTTTCTGAAGTCTATTTGCTAATATCTTATTTAAGATTTTAGCATCAATATTCATTAAGGAAATTGGTCTATAGTTTTCTTTCTCAGTTTTCAATCTCCCTGGTTTAGGTATCAGTACCATGTCTGTGTCATAGAAGGAATTTGGTAGGACTCCTTCAATCCCTATTTTTTCAAACAGTTTACATAGCATTGGAATTAGTTGTTCTTTAAATGTTTGGTAGAATTCACATGTAAATTCATCTGGTCTTGGGGACTTTTTCTTAGGAAGTTGGTTAATAGCTTGATCTATTTCTTTTTCTGAGATGGGACTATTTAGACTACTTACTTCTTCCGCTGTTAATCTGGGCAAGCTATATTTTTGAAGATATTCTTCCATTTCATTTAAGTTATAGAATTGATTGGCATAAAGTTGAGCAAAGTAGCTCCTAACTATGGTTGTAATTTCCTCTTCATTAGTGGTGAGTTCACCCTTTTCATTTACAAGACTAACAATTGGCTTTTTCTCTTTCCTTTTTTAATCACATTTACTAAGGGTTTGTCTATTTTGTTGGTTTTTTCATAGAACCAACTGTTAGCTTTATTAATTAATTCAATAGTTTTTTTACTTTCAATTTTATTAATCTCGCCTTTTATTTTTTGAATTTCAAGTTTTGTGTTTGTCTGGGTGTTTTTAATTTGTTCCTTTTCTAGCAATATGAATTGTAAGCCCAATTCGTTGGCCCTCTCTTTCTCTATTTTATGCAAGTAGACCTGTAGAGATATAAAACTTCCCCTTATTACTGCTTTGGCTGTATCCCACACATTTTGGTATGATGTCTCATTATTGTCATTCTCTTGAGTGAAGTTATTAATTAGGTCTATGATTTGCTGTTTTACCCAATCATTCTTTAGTATAAGATTATTTAGTTTCCGATTTTTTTTTGGTCTAATTTTCCCTCACTTTTTATTAAATGTAATTTTGATTGCATTATGGTCTGAAAAGGATGCATTTGCTATTTCTGCCTGACTGCATTTGATTTTTAGGTTTTTATGCCCTAGTATATGATCAATTTTTGTATAGGTTCCATGAACAGCTGAGAAGAAAGTATACTCCTTTCTGTCTCCATTTAGCTTTCGCCAAAGATCTATCATATCAAAATTTTCCAGTATTCTATTTACCTCTTTGACTTCTTTCTTATTTATTGTGTTGTTTGATTTATCTAATTCTGAGAGTGCAAGGTTGAGATCTCCCGCTATTATAGTTTTGCTATCTATTTCCTCTTGCAGCTCTCTTAATTTCTCTTTTAAGAATTTAGATGCTGCACCATTTGGTGCATATATGTTTAATATTGATACTGCTTCATTATGGATGCTTCCCTTTAGCAGGATATAATGCCCTTCCTTATCTCTTTTAATTAGATCAATTTTTGTTTTTGCTTGATCTGAGATTAGGATGGCTACTCCTGCTTTTTTGGTTTTGCCTGAGTCATAATAGATTCTACTCCACCCTTTTACTTTTAGTTTGAATGTCTCACCTTGTTTCAGGTGTGTTTCCTGTAAACAACATATAGTGGGGTTCTGACTTTTAATCCAGTCTGCTAACCTCTTCCTCTTTATGAGGCAGTTTGCCCCATTCACATTTATGGTTGCCATCCTATTAACCCCTGCTTATGCTTTTCCCCTTTCCTTCCCTCTTACCCCCCTACTCAGTATTAAACTTGTGAACAGCCCTCCTTTTTTAGGATCCTTCCCCCACCTTAAAGTTCCTCCCCTTATTTTACCCCTTTTCCTCCAAATTTCTGTATTCCCTTCCCCTTAGTTTACTCCTTCCCTTTCACTTTTCAATGAAGTGGAAAAAGTTTCACCATAAATCGAATATGTGTATTCATACACACTATGTTCATCTCCCTCCTTTTTTTCTCTTAGATACAATAGGTTACATTTGCCTCTTCATGAGATGCAGTACCTCCACTTTACACTTTTTTATGATATAATTTCCTTTCCACCTCTAGTTTCTAAGACAAATTGTACTTATGTTCTTTACATATTTTTTTGGCAGAAGTATAGTTCTCAAGATTTCTTTTTACCTTTTTAGAAATCTCTTGAGTTCTGTATTTTAAGATCAAACATTTTATGTAGGACTGGTTTTTTCATCAAGAACAGATGGAATTCATTTATTTCGTTAAATGTCCATCTTCTTCCCTGGAAAACAATGATCATTCTTGCTGGGTAAGTTATTCTTGGCTGCATACCAAGTTCCTTAGCCTTTCGGAATATCATGTTCCATTCCCTTCGTTCTTTTAATGTGGACACTGCTAGATCCTGGGTCATGCTTAGATATGGATCCTCCATATCTAAATTTTTTTTCTAGCAGCTTCCAATATCTTTTCCTTTGTCTGATGGTTCTTGAACTTGGTCACTATATTTCTTGGCATTTTGATTTTAGTGTCCCTTTCAGTAGGTGATCAATTAATTTTTTCAATGTTTATTTTACCCTCTGTTTCCAGAACGTCTGGGCAGTTCTCTTTGATAATTTCCTCGAAAATGGTGTCCAAGCTCTTTTTTTCCTCACATTTTTCAGGGAGTCTGATTATTCTCAAATTGTCTCTCCTGGATCTGTTTTCCAGGTCTGTTGTCTTTCTGATAAGGTACTTGACATTCTTTTAAATTGTTTCATTTCTCTGGTTTTGTTTGACTTCCTCTTGATTTCTCCTTGTGTCATTCATTTCTACTTGTTTGAATCTAATTTTCAATGATGTATTTTCTTCACTCCCCTTTTTATATCTCTTTGCAATTGTCCAATTGAGTTTTTATCTTCCATGGAATTTTTTTTCCTTTTTATGATTTTATTTTTTAGATAGCAGTTTTCTTTTTCCAGCTGACTAATCCTGTTTTCCTTGGAGTTGTTTACCTTTTCCAGCTCACTAATCTTGTTTCTCAATGATTTGATTTCTTTATCCACTGTGTCTTTGAATGCATGGGATGTCTTCGCCAGGCTCTCTTGCCAAGCTTCCCTTTCCTTTTCCCATTTCTCTTCCAGCTCTCTTGTGAGAGCTTTTTTGATTTCCTCTATGAGATTCTTTTGTATTGAGAAGCAGCTCATATCCCCCTTAGGGGATTCCTCTGGGGACAGTCTGATTTTACTCTCCTCAGTGTTTGAGGTCTGCTCTCTCTCCATACAAAAGCTGTCAATGGTTAGGGACCTTTTGAATTTTTTGTTCATTTTGTCAGAGTAGGAATCGAAGAAAACAAATTGACAAGAGAAACAATAGATCTGTTTTGGGGGGGATGGGGCTTGATGGTATTAATGGGCTTCCTCTACAGACTGGGGGTAGGGCATCCGAGAGCCACTAACAGAACAACAATGACTGTACTGAGTCTGAGCACTGAGGCTCTGAGAACGCACTGAGTCAGTCCAGGTGGCGGTTGGGGGTAGCGGGTTCTGAGAGACGCTGGCTTTCTGGGGTTTTAATCTTCACCTCCGGTGTTTACCCCTCTCCGCTGCTCCTGGCTTGCTGCCAAGATGGAGCATCCACACTGGGGAAAAAGCCTTTTCATAGAAACGGCTGATATCGTACCCCTCCCCCTCCAGTCTGAGCTGTGGGAGCTGCCTGTCTAGCTCTGGCTTTCCTGCCCCCAGTCTGTGCCCAGTCTGATTGATCTTCCCCCGAGCAAACACAGACCTTTTCTGGTGACTTTCTGGTGTCTTCTCTTGGTGATTATTTGTGGATTTCTTTCTGGGTCAAGCATTAAGTCTGAGGCTTGTCATGAAGTAAGTTCTGAGAGAAAATGAGGAGCTCAAGCAGCTGTCAGCCTCCACGCCGCCATCTTGGCTGGAATTCCTTAATGAATATTGATGCTAAAATCTTAAACAAGATATTAGCTAAAAGCATTCAGAAAATCATCCCCAGGACAATACACTATGATCAAGTAGGATTTCTACCGGGAATGCAGGGCTGGTTTAATATTAGGAAAACTACTAGTATAATTGACCATATTAATAATCAAATTAATAAAAATCATATGATCATGTCAATAGATGCAGAAAAAGCATTTGACAATATCCAACATCCATTCCTACTAAAAACACTTGAGAGTATAGGAATAAATGGACTATTCCTTAGAATAATCAGCAGCATGTATTTACAACGGACAGTAAGCATAATATGCAATGGAGATAAACTGAAACCTTTCCCAGTAAGATCAGGAGTGAAACAAGGTTACCCACTATCACTATTACTATTCAATATAGTACCAAAAACACTAGCCGCGGCAATAAGAGTCAACAAAGAGATTCAAGGAATTAGAGTAGGAAATGAGGAAATCAAACTATCACTCTTTGCAGATGACATGATGTTATACTTAGAGAACCCCAATGACTCTGCTAAAAAGCTATTAGAGGGTGGCAGAGCCAAGATGGCGGAGAAGATACACGCCACTGTGTAAGCTCCTTTCTTCCCTCACAACCAACAAGATTTAATTAGCCTCAGAAATAGCGTTGGACTGATAGAATCCACAAGGACTGGAAGCACGACTTACCAGCTGAAGAGACTCTGGAGTTTCAGCAGGAAAGGTCAGCTCCCAGGGGAGGAAGAAGAGAGGCCAGCGCAGATGGTGGGGTAGTGGCACACTGCGCCAGTCATGCTGGGGAGGGCTCTGGGATCAGAGAATACACTGACATAAAAGAATCTGGCACAGGCTGTTAGCTCTTCTATGCTTATAAAACAGCAGTTCAGAAGAGAAATATAAGCCACTTTAAAAATTAAAAATAGATTGGATCTTCCCGGATCCCAGGGGTGACTCAGCAGATCTCGGCACTTGGGGTGTAGCCGACATAGGCAATCCAGGTTTTACCTGGGGGTAGTTAAGAGATTGAAGAGTGGGCGGGGCGGTAACTCATAGTGCCTGGCTCCTCTGGCTGGAGGCTGTGGAACAGAAATCCCAGAGAAGAGGAACCTTTGAACTAGGGACCGAGGTTCCTAGCAGACACTTCCAGTTTGAGCACAGGGGCTTTTCTCGTCACCTTCTGCAGACATCCACGCCCCACAGGGACGCATATGCTGGGCTTTGAGTCGCTTTTACTGTTCAATCTCAACCTCAGGGAAGCTGTTAAAACATAGCGCCCTTAGGGCACAGCAGTGCTGATCACCTCTGAGGCACTTCCAGGGAGGGGGTGGGGAACTCTCTCCCAGAGCTCTCTCTTAGCTCAGGCACAGGAGCCACTGCATCTATCCAGTCTGGGAGGAAGCTGGTAAATAAATAAATAAATAATTTCCTACCCCAGGGACAGACCCCAAAAGATTTTTTAAGTATGAGCAAGAAGCCCAAAAAAACCATAGATTCCTTCTACACAGAGAAAGAGGGGGTATCCAACCCCGAGGAAGTTAACAGCAGAGAGTCAGCAGATAACAACCTAAAGGGGAACGATTCCTGCCCCCCATCACATAACTGTCTCCTTGAAGAGACTATTAAAAAGTTAAGAGAGTTTGAAGAAAAATGGGGAAAGGAAAGGGAAGCTATGAAATTGGAGTTGGAAAAAATAAAGAATTCACAGGAGATGCAGGGAAACAAAATTAGTGAATTAGAAAAGGTAAAAAAATCACAGGAAAGTAGGATTTCTGAATTGGAGAAGATAAAAAAGTCTCAAGAAAATAGGATTTCTGAATTGGAGAAGATAAAAAAGTCCCAAGAAAATAGGATTTCTGAATTGAAAAAGAAAATAATTCTCAAAAAAAAATTAGGGAAATGGAAAAAAATTCAATAGAGCAAAATAACTCATTTAAAAATGAAATTGGGCATTTACAAAAAGAACTAAAAACTGTGAATGAAGAAAATAACTCCTTAAAAGTCAGGATGGAACAAATAGAAATGAATGATTCACAGAGAACCCAAGAATCAGTCAAACAAAACAAAAAAAATGAAAAACAAGAGAATAACGTTAAATACTTACTGGGAAAATCTATAAACCTGGAAAATAGATCTAGGAGAGATAATCTGCAGATCATTGGACTTCCTGAAAACTATGACCAAAAAAAGAGCCTAGATTCTATTTTACAGGAAGTTATCAAAGAGAACTGTCCAGAGATAATAGAAACAGAGGGGAAAGTAGATGTTGAAAGAATTCATCGAACTCCTTCTGAAATAGACCCTAAAAAAAGAACACCACGGAATATTGTGGCTAAGCTGCAGAATTACCACACAAAGGAGAAAATCCTGCAAGCAGCTAGAAAAAAACAATTTAAATACCAAGGTGCCACAATAAGCGTCACACAAGATCTGCTTGCCTCCACATTAAAAGTTAGAAGGGCCTGGAACCTGATATTCCGAAAGGCAAAAGATCAAGTATTGCAACCAAGAATAAAATACCCAGCTAAGTTTAGCATCTTTTTCCATGGAAGAAGATGGTCATTCAATGAAATAGAGGAATTCTATATGTTTCTAAGAAAAAAACCAGACTTAAACAAAAAATTTGATCTACATCCACAAGACTTAAGAGAAACAGAAAAAGGTACACAGAACCCTTGAGAACTGTAACTCTGTTGTGGGTATATAAAAAGTACTCAAGGATAATTTGATTTTACTGATATAAAAGTAAAAAAGGGGGATGTGGTAAAGGGAAGGAGGCCGTTTCAGAAAAAGGGGAAGGAAAGATAAAAAGAGGGAAAGTACATCCCAGGAAGAGGCATAGAAAATACACCATATCTGAGGGAATTTAGTAAGGGGGAGAATCATTGGGTGAATCTTACTCTCATCAGGAGAGGCTCAAAGAGTAAATAATTAACATATTTGTTTTTCAGAGAATTTTCTCTCACCTCATTAAAAGGGTGGAGAGAGAAAGGGAAAAGGAAAAGGAGAATAAGTGAAGGGACTTGAAGGGAGGGGGGAGGGATACTAAAAAAAAAAGGGAGGGTTGTGCATCACAAGGGGGGTTTTTTAATTAAATATCGGGGAGGGGGTTCAGGGGGGTCAAGGGAAAAAGTATAATCTGGGGATAATATGATGGCAGGAAATACAGAATTAGTCATTTTAACTGTAAATATGAATGGGATGAACAATCCCATGAAACGGAGACGGATAGCAGATTGGATCAAAAATCAGAATGCTACATTATGTTGTCTGCAGGAAACACACTTAAAGCAGGGAGATACATATAGAGTAAAGGTAAAAGGTTGGAGTAGAATCTATTATGCTTCAGGAAAAGCCAAAAAAGCAGGAGTAGCTATCCTTATCTCAGATCAAGCAAAAGCAGAAGTTGATCTAATTAAAAGAGATAAGGAAGGAAACTATATCCTGCTGAAAGGTAGCATAAATAATGAAGCTATATCGATACTAAACATATATGCACCAAGTGGTATAGCATCTAACTTTCTAAAGGAAAAGTTAAGAGAGTTGCAAGAAGAAATAGACAGTAAAACTATAATAGCGGGAGATCTCAACCTTGCACTCTCAGATTTAGACAAATCAAACCACAAAACAAACAAGAAAGAAATGAAAAAAGTAAATAGAACATTAGAAAAACTAGGTATGATAGACCTTTGGAGAAAATTGAATGGCAATAGAAAGGAATATACTTTCTTCTCAGCAGTCCTTGCATCCTATAAAAAAATTGACCATATATTAGGACATAAAGATCTCAAAATTAAATGTACGAAGGCAGAAATAATAAATGCCTTCTTCTCAGACCACAATGTAATAAAAGCTACATTCAGTAAAAAGTCAGGGATAAATAGACCAAAAAGTAATTGGAAACTGAATAATCTCATTTTAAAGAATGACTGGGTGAAAGAGCAAATTATAGAAACAATTAATAATTTCACCCAAGATAATGACAATGATGAGACATCATAACAAAATATGTGGAATGCAGCTAAAGCAGTAATAAGGGGAAATTTTATATCTTTAGAGGCTTATTTGAAGAAAATAGAGAAAGAGAAGATTAACAAATTGGGCTTGCAACTTAAAAGGCTAGAAAAAGACCAAATTAAAAACCCGCAATCAAATACTAAACTTGAAATACAAAAATTAAAAGGAGAAATCAGTAATATTGAAAGAAAAAAAAAACTATTGAATTAATAAATAAAACCAAGAGTTGGTTTTATGAAAAAGTCAATAAAATAGATAAACCTTTGGTAAATCTGAAAAGAAAAAAGAAAGAGGAAAATCAAATTGTTAGTCTTACAAATGGAAAGGGGGATCTTTCCACCAATGAAGAGGAAATTAGAGAAATAATAAGGAGTTACTTTGCCCAACTTTATGCCAATAAATTTGATAACTTAAGTGAAATGGATGACTTCCTCCAAAATATAGGCTCCCAAGATTAACAGAGGAGGAAATAAATTGCTTTAATAGTCCCATTTCAGAAAAAGAAATAGAACAAGCTATTTATCAACTCCCCAGGGAAAAATCCCCAGGACCAGATTGATTCACATGTGAATTCTACCAAACATTTAAAGAACAATTAGCCCCAATGTTATATAAATTATTTGAAAAAATAGGGGATGAAGGAGTCCTACCAAACTCCTTTTATGACACAGACATGGTACTGATACCTAAACCAGGTAGATCGAAAACTGAGAAAGAAAATTATACACCAATCTCCTTAATGAATATTGATGCTAAAATCTTAAATAAGATATTAGCAAAAAGACTTCAGAAAATCATCTCCAGGATAATACACTATGATCAAGTAGGATTTATTCCAGGAATGCAGGGCTGGTTTAATATTAGGAAATCTATTAATATAATTGACCATATTAATAATCAAATTAATAAGAACCATATGATCATCTCAATAGATGCAGAGAGAGCATTTGACAAAATCCAACATCCATTCCTACTAAAAATCTTGAGAATATAGGAATAAATGGACTATTCCTTAGAATAATCAGGAGCATATATTTAAGACCGTCAGTAAGCATAATATGCAATAGAAATAAACTACAACCTTTCCCAGTAAGATCAGGAGTGAAACAAGGTTGCCCACTATCACCATTACTATTCAATATAGTACGAGAAACGCTAGCCTCGGCAATAAGAACCGAGAAAGAGATTCAAGGAATTAGAGTAGGAAATGAGGAAATCAAACTATCACTTTTTGCAGATGACATGATGGTCTACTTAGAGAACCCCAAAGACTCTGCTAAAAAGCTACTAGAAATCATTCAAAATTTCAGCAAAGTGGCAGGATACAAAATAAATCCACATAAATCCTCAGCATTCTTATATATCACCAACAAAATGCAACAGCAAGAGATACAAAGAGAAATTCCATTCCAAACAAATGTTGAGAGTATAAAGTATTTGGGAATCCATCTACCAAAGAAAAGCCAGGAATTATATTAGAAAAATTACAAAACACTTGCCACAAAAATAAAGTCCGATTTAAATAATTGGAAAGACATTCAGTGCTCCTGGAGAGGCCGAGCGAATATAATAAAGATGACAATACTCCCCAAACTAATCTATTTATTTAGTGCTATACCAATTAGACTCCCAAGAAACTATTTCAATGACGTAGAAAAAATAACAACAAAATTCATATGGAAGAATAAAAGGTCGAGAATTTCAAGGGATCAAATGAAAAAAAACTCAGAGGAAGGTGGTCTAAGTGTACCTGATCTAAAGCTATATTATATAGCAGCAGTCACCAAAACCATTTGGTATTGGTTAAGAAATAGAATGGTAGATCAGTGGAACAGATTAGATACAAAGGACAAAAAAGGGTACATCTATAGCAATCTAGTCTTTGACAAACCCAAAGATACCAACATTAGGGATAAAAATTCATTATTTGGAAAAAACTGTTGGGAAAACTGGAAACTAATATGGCAGAATTTAGATATGGATCCACACTTAACACCATATACAAAGATAAGATCAAAATGTGTCCATGATTTAGGCATAAAGAATGAGTTCATAAATAGATTAGAGGAACAGAGGATAGTCTATCTCTCAGACCTGTGGAGGAGGAAGGAATTTATGACCAGAGGAGAACTAGAGATCATTATTGATCACAAAATAGAATATTTTGATTACATCAAACTAAAAATTTCTGTACAAATAATACTAATGCAAACAAGATTAGAAGGGAAGTAACAAATTGGGAAAATATTTTTAAAAGCAAAGGTTCTGACAAAGGTCTCATTTCCAAAATATATAGAGAACTGACCCTAATTTATAAGAAATCAAACCATTCTCCAATTGATAAATGGTCAAAGGATATGAACAGACAATTCTCAGATGAAGAAATTGAAACTATATCCACTCACATGAAATCACTCCTGAATAGAGAAATGCAAATTAAAACAACTCTGAGATACCACTATACACCTGTCAGATTGGCTAAGGAATAAATATTGATGAATGTTGGAAAGGATGTGGGAAAACTGGGACACTAATACATTACTGGTGGAGTTGTGAAAGAATCCAGTCATTCTGGAGAGCAATTTGGAACTATGCCCAAAAAGTTATCAAACTGTGCATACCCTTTGACCCAGCGGTGCTACTACTGGGCTTATATCCCAAAGAAATACTAAAGAGCAGAAAGAGACATATATGTGCCAAAATGTTTGTGGCAGCTCTTTTTGTTGTAGCTAGAAACGGGAAGATGAATGGATGTCCATCAGTTGGAGAATGGTTGGGTAATTTATGGTATATGAAGGTTATGGAATATTAGTGCTCTGTAAGAAATGACCAGCAGGAGGAATACAGAGAGGCTTGGAGAGACTTACATCAACTGTTGCTGAGTGAAATGAGCAGAACCAGAATATCACTGTACACTTCAACAACAATGCTGTATGAGGATGTATTCTGATGGAAGGGGAAATCTTCAACATAAAGAAGAGCCAACTCACTTCCATTTGATCAATGATGGACAGAGGTAGCTACACCCAGAGAAGAAACACTGGGAAATGAATGTAATTTGTTACCACTACTGTCTATCTACCCAGGTTACATGTACCTTCGGAATCTAATGCTTATTGTGCAACAAGAAAATGGTATTTACACACACACACACACACACACACAAAAAAAAAAAAAAAAAAAAAAAAAAAAAACAAGGCTAGAAAAAGACCAAATTAAAAACCCCCAACCAAAAATTAAACTTGAAATACATAAATTAAATGGAGAAATCAATAATATTGAAAGAAAAAAAAAACTATTGAATTAATAAATAAAACCAAGAGTTGGCTTTATGAAAAAGCCAATAAAATAGATAAACCTTTGGTAAATCTGATCAGAGAAAAGAAAGAGGAAAATCAAATTGTTAGTCTTACAAATGAAAGGGGGGATCTTTCCACCAATGAAGAGGAAATTAGAAAAATAATAAGGAATTACTTTGCCCAACTTTATGCCAATAAATTTGATAACTTAAGTGAAATGGATGACTTCCTCCAAAATATAGGCTTCCTAAATTAACAAAGGAGGAAATAAATTGCTTTAATAGTCCCATTTCAGAAAAAGAAATAGAACAAGCTATTAGTCAACTCCCCAGGAAAATATCCTCAGGACCAGATGGATTTACATGTGAATTCTACCAAACATTTAAAGAACCATTAGCCCCAATGCTATATAAACTATTTGAAAAAATAGGGAATGGAGGAGTCCTACCAAACTCCTTTTATGACACAGACATGGTACTGATACCTAAACCAGGTCGATTGAAAACTGAGAAAGAAAATTATAGACCAATTTCCTTAATGAATATTGATGCTAAAATCTTAAATAAGATATTAGCAAAAAGACTTCAGAAAATCATCCATAGGATAATACACTATGATCAAGTAGGATTCATACCAGGAATGCAGGGCTGGTTTAATATTAGGAAAACTATTAGTATAATTGACCATATTAACAATCAAATTAATAAAAACCATATGATCATCTCAATAGATGCAGAAAAAGCATTTGACAAAATCCAACATCCATTCCTACTAAAAACTCTTGAGAGTATAGGAATAAATGGATTATTCCTTAGAATAATCAGGAGCATATATTTAATACCTTCAGTAAGCATAATATGCAATAGAAATAAACTGCAACCTTTCCCAGTAAGATCAGGAGTGAAACAAGTTTGCCCACTATCACCATTACTATTCAATATAGTAGTAGAAACGCTAGCCTCAGCAATAAGAGCCGAGAAAGAGATTCAAGGAATTAGAGTAGGAAATGAGGAAATCAAACTATCACTCTTTGCAGATGACATGATGATATACTTAGAGAACCCCAAAGACTTTGCTAAAAAGCTATTAGAAATAATTCAGAATTTTAGCAAATTAGCAGGATACAAAATAAATCCACATAAAATCTCAGTATTCTTATATATCACCAACAAAATGCAACAGCAAGAGATACAAAGAGAAATTCCATTCCAAACAAATGTTGAGAGTATAATCATCTACCAAAGAATGGTCAGGAATTATATGAGAAAAATTACAAAACACTTGCCACAAAACTAAAGTCAGATTTAAATAATTGGACAGACATTCAGTGCTCTTGGATAGGCCGAGTGAATATAATAAAGATGACAATACTCCCCAAACTAATCTATTTATTTAGTGCTATACCAGTCAGACTCCCAAGAAACTATTTCAATGACCTAGAAAAAACAACAACAAAATTCATATGTAAGAATAAAAGGCCGAGAATTGCAAGGGAACTAATGAAAAAAAAAGTCAGAGGAAGGTGGTCTAAGTGTACCTGATCTAAAGCTATATTATATAGCAGCAGTCACCAAAACCATTTGGTACTGGCTAAGAAATAGAACGGTAGATCAGTGGAACAGATTAGATTCAAAGGACAAAAAAGGGTACATCTATAGCAATCTAATCTTTGAGAAACCCAAAGATACCAACATTAAGGACAAAAATTCATTATTCGGAAGAAACTGTTGGGAAAACTGGAAATTAGTATGGCAGAAATTAGATATGGACCCACACTTAACATTATATACCAAGATAAGATCAAAATGGGTCCATGATTTAGGCATAAAGAATGAGATCATAAATAGATTAGAGGAACAGAGAATAGTCTACCTCTCAGACCTGTGGAGGAGGAAGGAATTTATGACCAGAGGAGAATTAGAGATCATTATTGATCTCAAAATAGAAGATTTTGATTACATCAAACTAAAAAGTTTCTGTACAAACAATACTAATGCAAACAAGATTAGAAGGGAAGTAACAAATTGGGAAAATATTTTTAAAAGGAAAGGTTCTGAAAAAGGTCTCATTTCCAAAATATATAGAGAACGGACCCTGATTTATAAGAAATCAAACCATTCTCCAATTGATAAATGGTCAAGGGATATGAACAGAGAATTCTCAGATGATGAAATTGAAATTATATCCACTCATATGAATGAGTGTTCCACATCACTACTGATCAGAGAAATGCTAATTAAGACAACTCTGAGATACCACTACACACCTGTCAGATTGGCTAAGATGACAGGAACAAATAATGAATGTTGGAGGGGCTGTGGGAAAACTGGGACTCTAAGACATTGTTGGTGGAGTTGTGAAAGAATCCAGTCATTCTGGAGAGCAGTTTGGAACTATGCCCAAAAAGTTCTCAAACTGTGCATACCATTTGATCCAGAATTGCTGCTATTGGGCTTATATCCAAAAGAAATACTGAGGAGGGGAAAGGGACCTGTATGTGCCAAAATGTTTGTGGCAGCTCTTTTCGTAGTGGCTAGAAACTGGAAGATGAATGGATGGCCATCAATTGGAGAATGGTTGAGTAAATTATGGTATATGAAGGTTATGGAATATTATTGCTCTGTAAGAAATGACCAGCAGGAGGAATACCGAGAGGCTTGGAGAGACTTACATCAACTGATGCTGAGTGAAATGAACAGAACCAGAGGATCACTGTACACTTCAATGCTGTATGAAGATGTATTCTGATGGAAGTGGATATCTCCAACATAAAGAAGATCCAACTCACTTCCAGTTGATCAATGATGGACAGAAATAACTACACCCAGAGAAAGAACACTGGGAAGTGAATGTAAATTGTCAGCACTACTATCTATCTTCCCAGGTTACTTATGCCTTCGGAATCTAATACTTAATGTGCAACAAGAAAATGGTATTTACACACATATATTGTATCTAGGTTACATTGTAACATACGTAAAATATATGGGATTGCCTCTCATCAAGTAGAGGGAGGGAGGGAGGGGATAATTTGGAAAAATGAATACAAGGGATAATATTATAAAAAAATTACTCATGCATATATACTGTGAAAAAATTATAAATAAATAAAAATTAATAAAAGAATTGTTATTTTTATTATATTGGCCCAACACAGCCATGAGAATTAATATTAGATTAGACTGACTTTATGTATGTGAAAAGGTTTTTGTAATTGTGTTCATATAAATTCTGGATTTGTCTTGGCAAGAAGACTCTCAAATATATTATATTATGTACATTTATTTAAGAAGAATTTTTCCTTCTATTTCTTTGTGCTGGGCTTGGTTAGAATCTGTAAAAAAGCTGATAGCTTTTTGGATTTATCTTATATCTTACAATTTTGCTGAATTTTAAAAATAATTTTGAGTTGTTATTTTAATTCATTCTCTAGACTTTTCTAAGTATAACATCATATAATTTGCAAAGAATATTATTTTTGTTTTCTTATTATCTATTCTGAATCCTTTACTTTTTTATTCACTTACCTTTTATAGCTATCATGTGTAGTATAATATTTAAAAATATAAAGATGATAATGAGCATCATTCCTTCATCCTTGGATGTACTAAGAAAGGTTCTAGCTTATTCCCTTTATAAATAACACTTGCTAGTAATTTTAGATAAATATTACAAATTATTTTAATTAATTAACTAATTATTTAAATTATTTGATCTCCATTTATTCTTATGATTTATTGTGTTTTTAATATAAATGGGTGCTACATTTTGTCAGTCTTTTTTCTTTATTGCTATAATCACATTATTTATGTTGGTTTTTCCTATTGATATGGTAAATTAAGTTTTTAAATTGAACCAACTCTGAATTACTAGTATAAATTCCACCTTGTTATAGCATATCATGGCTTTGATTTATTAATGTACTCTATTTGCTTGCATTCTATTTAAATATTTGTATCAAAATTAATTATCTCAATTGGTTGAAAATTTTTTTTCTCCTTTTAGGCTTTTCCTGATTTCAAAATCAGTACTACATTTGTGTCATAAAATGAAATTTAGTAGGGCTTTTTATTCATTTTTCCTCTAATAGTTTATATTGTATTGAGATTAATTGCTCTTTAAATTCTTTGTACAATTTGCTTATGAATCCATCTAATTTTTTTTAGGTGGAGAGTGTAGGGGGAAATTCATTGTTGTCTTTTATGATTTCTTTTTCTAAGATTGAATAATTTAATTATTTTATTTCTTCTGTTAATTCTGGGTAACTTATGGTATTACACATTCTTATCCATTTCATTTTAATTGCCAAAATTGTTGGCATATGATTAGAATTTTCTTTTGTAATAATATTAGCCAATGTGGCTATTTATGAGGTGAAACCTCAAAATTATTTTAATTTTTACTTCTCTAATCAATGCATATTTAGACCAGTTTTTTTATATTATAAAAAAGGTTTTTTTCTTAAAATTGCCTATTTATATATTTTGACCAATTATATAGGGGATGATTTTTATTTTTTTATGAATTTGATTCAGTTCTTTATGTATTTGAGAACTCCTATCTTCATCAGAGAAAAAATTTTTCCCATTGTTCTCCTTCCGTTCTAAGAAAAGAAAAAAAAAAGTCTAAAACAGTGGTATCTGGCAAATATTTATAGAATTAACGGAAAAGATAGTAATTTAGTTGATAGAATGTTTTAAATTTACCCTTTGTCTTTCTGCTTTCAGGAAGGAATCTAAGAATTGATGATATAAAAGGGCCAAAAAGAAAGCTAAAGTAAATAACAAAGAATATAACAAGGGAGATAAAAACACATTTATTCAATATTCTCTACAAAGTAACAATAGCAACAACAACAAAAATAGGCAAGAAAACAATATGGAAAATTCAGGAGATTTTAATTGTATTACTTTTTTATAATTGTAATACAATTATAATTGTATTATAAACCAAACTCAGTAAAACTCTTAAAAATATCACCTTCAGTCATTTCTATGCTTTCTATGCCCACAGATCATTTAATGGTCAACACATCTTAAGACTGCTATAAACTAGATAATGACAAACTCACTCTACTTTCCCCATTTAAAAAAAATATTACATCGTTATTATTTACTCTTCAGTAAGGAATTGCTGAAGCGTAGACATAAGACATTTAAGACTGCAGCTTTCACTGAATTATAATTCCTTCCACTTTCTTCACTTGGATTCTTTTTAAATGCATGACTGCAAAACAGTTTTAACATAGATTAAGTCAGTCATTGTGCTATGTCTACACATCTTCACAATCATGAAAGTCTCCAAAATATTGGATGCCCTGATCATGCATTGTTTGAACCTTAATCTCAAATTTAAAGTTGTATTCCTGTAGAGAAGCAGGGCAATATGATTGCCACATGCTCACTTCAAAATATGCTCAAGCAATTATTTCCCTTGAGATTATATAGAAAAAAAAAAAACTAAAATCTAACTTTATAATTTAGTGTTATTATTTTCTGCATTGTCAATGGAGTACAAACCTATTTTAAGTATGATTTTCTAATGTGTCACACACGTGCAAAATGTTGAATTCTTTCAGTGATGTGCTGGGTATATAAAGGGAAAATTTAAAGGCTAACATTTCACATGTTCCTGAGTATACAAATTTAAAAAGTTATAATGTAACAATCACAATAAGTTTTATGCAGTAAATGAGAACAGTTACATTAGATAAATTTAAATTAACAAAATTCTGAGGTACTACCTCACACCTCTCAGATTAAGTAAGTTGATAGGAAAAAAAAAGTGACAAATGTTGGAGCAAAGGTGGGAAAATGTACTGTTGGTGGAGTTGTGAAATGATCCAACCATTCTGGAAAGTAATTTGGGACTATGCCCAAAATGGTTGTACTGGTTCTGTATCCCAAGGAAATCTTAAAGGACCCACATGTGCAAAAATGTTTGCAGCAGCCCTTTATATGATAGTAAAAAGTTAGAAAATGAGTAGATGCCCTTAATTGAGGAATGGCTGAACAAGTTGTGGTATATGAAGGTAATGGAACTTTATTGTTCTATAAAAAGGATGAACAAGTTGATTTTACATAGGCTTGGAAATATTTACATGAACTTATGATGAGTAGAAGCTAGAATGTATGATAATCAACTGTGTATGTTTTGGTTCTTTTCAATGATTCGATGACCCCAAACAATTCCAATAAACTTTAGACAGAAAATGCCCATTATCCAGAAAAAGAACCAAGAAGATTGAATGTAAATCAATATGGTCACTTCTTTTTTTCTGTTTTTCTATGTCTCTCATGGTTTTTCCTCTGATTTTTCTCTCCCAATATGAATCTTTTAGCAATGTATATTAAAAATAAATAAGTAAATATGTATTTATATATTATATATGTTATATATAATAGTTACATTATATATAACATACATAATAGGGAAAAAAGAAACATTAAGGGAAATAAATAAAATCATATTTATTAACATTCAGTTGGGCAAAATAGCTCCTAAATTTTGCTTTAATTTTATTGATGGTAAGTTCACCCTTTTCATTTTTGATGTGTTTTGTTTTGTTTCCTTCTCTAAACAAATTAAATATAAAGTTTGTTGTTTTTTATGGCAATAGTTTTCTTACTTTTAATTTTATTAATTTCTTGTTTGATTTTCAGAATTTCAAATTTGGCATTTAATTGGAGGTTTTAATTTATTTTTTATTCTTTTTATTTGCATGCTCAATTTACTGATCTTTCCTTTCATAATTTTTTGATGTAATAATCTAAAGATATAAAATTTCTCCTAAGAACTACTGCATCCTGTAAGATTTGTTATGTTGTCACACTATTGTCATTCTCTTGGGAAAAATTATAAATTGTTTCTATTGTTTCACCCATTCATTCTTTAACATTTAGTTTCCAGTGAATTTTTGGTCTATTTCCCATGACCCTTTATTACATAATTTTTTACAGCATAGTGATACCAAAAAAAACAAACAAACAAAAAAAAACAACAAACAAACAAAAAAAAAACAAAGATTCATTTGCTTTTTTTTTTGGTTTTATATTCTGATATATGGTCATATTTTATAAAGGTGCCATGTATCACATATGAAAAAGAATATTTCTTTCCATTCTCACTTTATTTTCTCCATTGATCTATCATATCTAACTTTTCTAAAGTCTATTCATTCCTAAACTTCTTTTTTTTTATTTGTGATTCAATTTCTCTAGTTCTGGTTGATAGAGGTTGAGATCCCTCACCTACTATACTTTTTTGTCTTTTTCCTTTTACAACTCACTTAGCTTTTCCTCTAGAATTGGTTGCTATAACACTTTATGCATAGATGTTTAGTAGTAGTGTTCATTAACTATGCTATCCTTTAGTAAAATGTAGTTTATTTCCTTATCTATTTTAACTATTTTAACTAAATTCTATTTGAACCTGATCTGAGATCTGGATTGTTTGCTACTCCTTTTTTTTTTTTTTTTTTTTTTTTTTTTTACTTTAGATAAAGATTTATAGATTCTGCTCCAGGCTTTTTATCTTTATTCTGTATTTATCTCACTGCTTCATATTTGTTTCTTGTAGACTACATATTGTAAATTTCTGGCTTTTAATTATGTTCCTGTTTTATGGATTAAAATTACTAACTCTGTATTTCTTTGCATCTTGTTTTTTCCCAAGTTTTCTCTCTTACTTTTTTTTTTCTCTTTTTCTCCTTTCTCTCCTTACCAGTGTTTTGCTTTTTACCACCACCTCTCTCAATCTGCCTTCTGTTTTTTCAGCACTTTCCTTTTTTTAATCTCTTTTCTTCTTCTACTTCTGTTCTCCCTTTTATTAGTTTTGCTCTTTCCTTTACCCTTCTCCCTCCTCTTTCCTTACAGATTAGAAGTTTCTATACCAAACTAATTGAGTATGATATTCCCTCTTTGAGCCAAATCTAATGAGATTAAGGTTCAAACAATGCTCCTTCCCATTCTTTGTTTCCCTCAACAGTAACAGGATTTTTTTTTTATTTTTTTTTTATTTTTTTTTTTTTTGAAAATCAAATGTTCTATTCAGCTCTGGCTTTTTCATCAAAAATAATGGAAAATCCCTTATTTTATTGAATGTCAATTGTTTTTCCTGAAATATAATGCTTAGAAAAAAGCATTTTGTTAGGTTTTTGATTATTGGTTGTAGTACAAGCTCCTTTCTTTTCTAGAATATCACATTCTAGCCCCTTCCATTCTTAAAATGGAAGCTACAATGTCCTGGGTAATCTTGATTTTGGATTCTTGATATTTGATTGTTTCTTTTTGACTACTTGCAGCACTTTCTCCTTGATTTGATAACTCTGAAATTTAGCTACAACATTCCGTGGAGCTTTTATTTTGGAATGTCTTTCAGGAAGGTTATCAGTAGATAATTTCAATGACTATTTTACCCTCTAGTTCTTGGATTTGGGGCAGTTTCCCTTGTTAATTTATTGAACAATTTACTTTGTCCAAGATCTTTTTTTTCATTGTGGCTTTCAGGCAATCCAATAATTGTTAAATTGCCTCTCCTGATGATATTCTCAATTTCAGTTGTTTTTCCAATGAGCTTTTTTCCCCACTTTTTTCCCCCTATTTATTTGTTTTATTTTGTTGATTCTTTTTTTGTCAGGCCAAAACAAAGTTTTATTTTGTTTTGTTTCTGCATTCAGCCACATCTCAGCCATCAAAAATAAAACCCTAATATCAAAATATGTAAGGAAGATTTCCCTATAGCATTCTTGGGTGGGCTGCATTGGGAGAACCTGGGGAAAAGGTGGTAGTTATTCATTCACCCAATAAATCAGGAAGTGCAGAATTTAGAGGGCCAATTTGTCATTTCTGGGCTGACATAAAGTCATGTATGTCCTAGCCCTACTTTAAATGCTTCTCCATTTTAGTGAACAATTTCCCATCATCTACCACTATCTGCCCGACATCTATCTCTTAGCAGCCCAGTTGGTCAGCATTGGAGATGTCAAATATATCACCCACAGCTGTGTCCTCCCCCTGCCCCCTTTTTTCTGCAGCCTCAGTTTTTTCAGTACCTCACCAAGCTTTTCATACTTGCCCAGTTAGGGAAATTTGATGTGAACACCTGCATGTAGGCTTATGACCAGGAGTTTCACATGAACTCTGAGCTTTTGTAAAAAAGGTTTTAATCAGAGTGAACCCTGTGAGGAAATGTGTGAACATCTTCTTCATGTTACCTCCCTTCTGCATGGAGATAACCTTCAAATTATCTTTCTCACTGATCCACACTAAAACAGTATTCTTGTGATTTTGCGAAATACCCCTACTATCAAGCCAGTAATGGACCATGCCAGATGCCAAGAGGAGCGGGAAGAGAGGCTTGTTGAAAAGGAAGTATACATCAATCAGTAGCTGCTTTTCCTTCTTGGTCATGTACTTCAAGGCATAGTATTTACCATTCAGGTCACCTCCCAGGCTGGCCAAAGCTTCCACAGAGAGCTTTTTATGGCATGGTACTTGCCCTGACTATAATATGGGGGCAGACAGAATCCCTGGATGTTATGGCCAATTTGAACATGAGAACCCAGCACATAGTTAGGATCTAGGTAATAACCACCCTGAAGATTATCAGGGTTAAAATAAGTCTTATGCTCAATTGAAGGTTTTTAGGTTCCATGGTAGTCCTCAATGATAGGATCAAAACAGTTTCTTGAATATATCATAGCTCTCTTCATCTCCAACTATGCACTCCACAGTCATGATGAATAGGTGCCCTGAGTTGTCTTCATCGGTCTGGAAGACATCATCCTGGGTGAATCCCCTAAATGTAGCCTTATCCCAGATTTTTTCATAGGACTCTGATGTCAGCACCTTCACTTAAGTTTTTTTTTTTTCATTACTTCCCTTGAAATTCTCGACGTTTTGTTGTTCCATATGATTTCTGTTTTTATTTTTTCTAGGTTATTAAAATAGTTTCTTGGAAGTCTGATTGGTATAGCACTAAATAAATAGATTAGTTTAGGGAGTATTGTCATCTTAATTATATTCGCTCGGGCCTATCCAAGAGCACTGAATGTCTTTCCAATTATTTAAATCTGACTTTATTTTTGTGGCAAGTGTTTTGTAATTTTGCTCATATAATTCCTTACTCTCCTTTGGTAGATATGTTCCCAAATATTTTATACTATCGACCGTTATTTTGAATGGAATTTCTCTTTGTGTCTCTTGCTGTTGGATTGTGTTGGTAATGTATAAAAATTCTGAGGATTTATGTGGTATTTTGTGTCCTGCAACTTTGCTAAAATTCTGAATTTTTTCTAATAGCTTTTTAGCAGAATCTTTGGGGTTCATCAAGTCATCTGCAAAAAGTGATAATTTGATTTCCTCATTTCCTATTCTAATTCCTTGAATCTCTTTCTCGGCTCTTATTGCTGAGGCTAGAGTTTCTAGCACTATATTGAAAAGTGATGGTGATAGTGGGCAACCTTGTTTCACTCCTGATCTTATAGGGAAAGGTTCTAGTTTATCGCCATTACATATGATGTTTACTGAAGGTTTTAAATATATGCTCCTTATTATTTTAAGGAATAGTCCATTCCTATACTCTCAAGCGTTTTTAGTAGGAATGGATGTTGGATTTTATCAAATGCTTTTTCTGCATCTATTGAGATGATCATGTGGTTTTTATTAATTTGATTATTAATATGGTCAATTATACTAATAGTTTTCCTAATATTAAACCAGCCCTGCATTTCTGGTATAAATCCCACTTGGTCATAGTGTATTATCCTGGGGATGATTTTCTGAAGTCTATTTGCTAATATCTTATTTAAGATTTTAGCATCAATATTCATTAAGGAAATTGGTCTATAGTTTTCTTTCTCAGTTTTCAATCTCCCTGGTTTAGGTATCAGTACCATGTCTGTGTCATAGAAGAAATTTGGTAGGACTCCTTCAATCCCCATTTTTTCAAACAGTTTACATAGCATTGGAGTTAGTTGTTCTTTAAATGTTTGGTAGAATTCACATGTAAATCCATCTTGTCCTGGGGACTTTTTCTTAGGAAGTTGGTTAATAGCTTGATCTATTTCTTTTTCTGAGATGGGACTATTTAGACTACTTACTTCTTCCTCTGTTTATCTGGGCAAGCTATATTTTTTAAGGTATTCTTCCATTTCATTTAAGTTATCGAATTTATTGGCATAAAGTTGAGAAAAGTAGCTCCTAACTATTGTTCTAATTTCCTCTTCATTAGTGGTGAGTTCACCCTTTTCATTTTCAAGACTAACAATTTGCTTTTTCTCTTTCCTTTTTTTAATCAGGTTTATTAAGGGTTTGTCTATTTTGTTGTTTTTTTCATAGAACCAACTCTTAGTTTTATTAATTAATTCAATAGTTTTTTTTACTTTCAATTTTATTAATCTCACCTTTTATTTTTTGAATTTCAAGTTTTGTGTTTGTCTGGGGGTTTTTATAATTTGTTCCTTTTCTAGCAATTTGAGTTGTAAGCCCAATTCGTTGGCCCTCTCTTTCTCTATTTTATGCAAGTAGGCCTGTAGAAATGTAAAACTTCCCCTTATTACTGCTTTGGCTGTATCCCACAGTTTTAGTATGATGTCTCATTATTGTCATTTTCTTGCGTGAAGTTATTAATTATGTCTATGATTTGCTGTTTTACCCAATCATTCTTTAGTATAAGATTATTTAGTTTGCAATTATTTTTGGTCTATTTTCCCCTGGCTTTTTATTAGATGTAATTTTGATTGCATTGTGGTCTGAAAAGGATGCATTTACTATTTCTGCCTGACTGCATTTGTTTTTGAGGTTTTTATGCCCTAGTATATGATCAATTTTTGTATAGGTTCCATGAACAGCTGAGAAGAAAGTATACTCTTTTCTGTCTCCATTTAGCTTTCACCAAAGATCTATCATATCAAACTTTTCTAGTATTCTATTTACCTCTTTGACTTCTTTCTTATTTATTGTGTTGTTTGATTTATCTAATTCTGAGAGTGCAAGGTTGAGATCTCCCACTATTATAGTTTTGCTGCCTATTTCTTCTTGTATCTCTCTTAATTTCTCTTTTAAGAATTTAGATGCTGCACCACTTGGTGCATATATGTTTAATATTGATACTGTTTCATTATTGATGCTACCCTTTAGCAAGATATAATAACCTTCTTTATCTCTTTTAATTAGATCAATTTTTGTTTTTGCTTGATCTGAGATGAGGATGGCTACCCCTGCTTTTTTGGCTTTGCCTGAATTATAGTAGATTCTGCTCCACCTTTTTACTTTTAGTTTGAATGTATCACCCTGTTTTAGGTGTGTTTCCTGTAAACAACATATAGTAGGATTCTGACTTTTAATCCATTCTGCTAACTGCTTCCTCTTTATGAGGGAGTTTACCCAGTTCACTTTTATGGTTAAAATGACAAATTCTATATTGCTTGCCATCCTATTAACCCCTGCTTATGCTTTTCCCCTTTCCTTCCCTCTTACCCCCCTGCACATGGCTATTCTTGAGTGCACTACTGGTTATTAAGGTATAGATTCAAGAGATCGTGGCCAGAGACCTTTGAAGGCCTCAGAGGAGGCGAGCTGGGTAGAGTTGACACTGCAAAGGTCAGTGGTCAAAGGTACTCTGTTGGGCCTAGGGCAGACTAGTAATTGTAACTGCCAGGAGAGCACGTTACAGGACTTAAGTGTAAAATGTTTGCACTATTATCTTTCTACCCAGGTTACTTATACCTTCGGAATCCAGTTCTTACCGTGCAAGAAGAAATTTGGTTTTACATACATATATTGCATCTAGGATATACTATAACACATTTAACATGTATGGGATTGCCTGTCATCTTGGAGAGGGAGTTGAGGGAAGGAGAGGAAAATTTGGATAAGTTAATACAAGGAATAATATTGTAAGAATAATTACCCATGCATATGTACTGTCAAAAAATTATAAGTATAAAATTAATAAA
This sequence comes from Sminthopsis crassicaudata, assembly GCF_048593235.1. Classification (NCBI taxonomy): domain Eukaryota; kingdom Metazoa; phylum Chordata; class Mammalia; order Dasyuromorphia; family Dasyuridae; genus Sminthopsis; species Sminthopsis crassicaudata. The sequence goes on from NC_133619.1 coordinate 193,155,357, forward strand.
AAAAAATGACCAGCAGGATGAATACATCAATGATTGGGGAGACATGCATGAACTGATGTTGAGTGAAATGAGTTGAACCATGAGATCATTATATACTTCAACAACAATACCATATGATGATTAATTCAGATAGATATGGCTCTCTTCAACAATGAGACGATCCAAATCACTTCCAATTGATCTGTAATGAACAAAACAAACTACACCTACAGAAAGAACACCAGGAAATGAGTATGGACTACAATATAACATTTGCACTTTTTCTGCTATTGTTTACTTGCATTGTTGTTTTTTCTTAGGTTATTTTTACCTTCTTTCTAAAGCTGATCTTTCTTGTGCAACAAGATAACTGTATAAATATGTATACATATATTTAATTTAACATGCACTTTAACATATTTAACATGTATGGGACTACCTGCCACCTAGGGGAGGGGGTGGAGGAAACGAGGGGAAAAGTGGAAATACGTTTTTGCAAGGATCAATGTTGAAAAATTACACATGACTGTGTTATGTATATTAAAACATTAAAAATTTAATTGAATTAAATTTTAAAAATATTTTCCCTGATGGAAAAAATACCTTCTCTAGTTTCAGGGGTTTTCTGTAGCTGTTTTCAGAGATTTTGAGAGGGACCTAATCACAAGAATTCTTTTTAGCTCTGCCATGATTAGTAGTGTCTATGCCCTAAAATAATTGTAAGATTTGGGGTGTTGAGTCAATAGAGTTCTGCTTTTCTGATTCTTGGGGGTTGTACTGAAGACTGCACACAGTCCCTCTCCACTGATTTTCTGAGTCTTCCTTAATTTTTCTGGGATGAGAGTTCCAGAAGTCTCTGGCATTACTGCTGATTTCAGAGGTTCTGTCTCATGGACACTAGGGTCCAGCCAAGGATGGGATTAGATTGGGGTGGGTCAGGGTCAGTGCCAAGGCATGGAGAAGGGCTGAGGGTGTAGCCAGGGCTGTGCTGATGCAGCCTGCACTGGAATAACATGCTATACTCCCACCTTGATGTCACAAACTTTTCCTGTTGACCAAAATCCTTTTCAACTGGAAAATGTTCTAATCCATCTTTTCTGGTGTTCTGTTGCTCTAAAATTCATTTAGAGTTATTATTTAAAGGAATTTGGAGAGGTCTGGGGGAAAGGTTGAGCAAGTTCCTGCCTTTATTATGCCATTTTGTCCTTGCTTTCCTAACTCTCTTTTAAGAGCCTTTTTGAACTCTTCCTAAAGAACCTTTTTGAAGCTTTATCTGGAAGATTTTGATGTATTCTTCTCAGCTTGTGTTCTTGTTTTCCCTGAATCCATAATAGCTCTCTGTTGTCAAAGTTCTTTCTTTTTTTTCTTTTTTTTCTTTGCTCACTTTTAAATGGTCTTTTTTTCTAGGACTCTGGGAATATTTTCCTGAGCTCTCTCTATAAGGTAGCAGGTGCTTCTCACTGTCCATCTGGAGCTGATGATGCTACAGGCATCTCTACTATGCTGGATGTGTTGGGACAAGTCCCGCCTGTTATGCTTGACTTCACAGGCTTATTATTTATTTGTCTTCTGTACTCACATTGGATCTCTCACATTCGGTCTAAAACATTGCTATATTTTGGTTAAGAGCGTCCTGCTAGATTCCTTGTGCTGTGACTTTTCCTTCTGGGCCTTCCCCTGCTGCACCTGTGCTAGGTTTTGTTTCTCCCTGTCCAGCTCAGAAAGACATTTCTAAATATTCCAAAGTATTTTATGTTGGAAAATTATTGTCACTAAAACATGCTACATTCACTTTATTTTTTCTTCTGATATTTTTCTCATGTTTTTTTCTTTTTTTGTTCTGATATTTCTCTCCCATAATGATTTCATAAGTGAATATATTAAAAAAACATACATGTATAATTCCCATTCCCCAAAATGTTAAGTCAATATCCCCAAATGTTGTTTTAAACTGGGGAAAAGAAAAAGAAAAAAAAATAAAATTAGGTGGTGAAGTGGAAGCTAATTAGTCCATCAAGAAACAATAAAATAAAACCATAGGTATATAAAAAAAAAGAAACAGAAGAAAATGCAAAAAAATAACTGACATGGAAAAAATATTAACATAATGTTTTAAGAATTATTGAACTAACTGAAAGCTGATTTTTTTTTAAATCCTGGACAGAATATCTGAAGAAATTATCAAGGAAAATTACCCTGATAACATATAACCAAAGAAAGGAGGGAAAAGAACCGATATGTGCAAAAGTGATAGTAAAGAAGTGGTAAATTAGTAAATGTCCATTTATCTGTATATAGTAGAAACAGAACATTGTATTATATATGAGAAATTTGTATTTGATAAAGTCTGAAATTCAGGTTTTGGAGACAAAATCTCACTATTTCACAAAATCAGAGAGGAAAACTGGAAACTATTACGGCAGAATTTAGACAGAGACCAACAAATTAAACTGTGTATCAATATTAGGTGAAAGTAGGTTAACAATTTAAACATAAACAGTGATACCATATAGCAACAAAATGAAAATTATCTAGGTGTCCATCAGAATGGCTGAACAAGTCATGGTATATGAAGTTAATTAAATATTATTCATCTATAAAAATGATGAACAAGCTGATTGTAGAAAGACCTGTAAAGATGTACATGAACTGATGCTGAGGGAATCAAGCCAAGCCAGGAATACATTGTAGACAGTAACAGCAAGATTGTGTGATGATCAAATGTAAAATATTTACTTCTCATTGCTTCAGTGTTCCAAGGCAATATCATTAAACTTTTGATAGAAAATACCATCTGCATCCAGAAAAAGAATTATGGAGATAAAATATAAATCAACTTCTTTTTTCTATCTTTTTCTCTTTTGTTCTTTTTTCTCTCCCAAAATGGTTTATAAAGAAATGCATATTTTAAAAAGTTAATATACACATATAACTAGAAAAATAAATGTTAAAAAATGCAAAAATATGATACCATAAGCAAACTGGGAAAATATCTAATTACCTGTCAGAACAATGGAGAAGAGAACATTTAGGAATATACAAAAAGCATTATACAGTGTAAAATGGATAATTTTTTGATTATGTAAAATTTAAAACTTTTTGCATAAACAAATCACCACCAAAATCAAAAGGGAAAAAGAAAGGTTGGGAAAGAATTGATACCAAGTTTTTTGACTGAGTCCTCATTTCTCCTGAGTCAAATGTATTTGAATACAAATCATTCTTCAATTTATAAATAGTTAAAGTATATTAACAGGCAATTTTCAGATGAAGAATTCAAAACTATTTTTACTCATATGAAAATATAATCTAAATAATTATTGATTAGAGAAATGAAAATTAAAGCAATTCTGAGGTACCACCTCATAACCATTAGATTGGCAAATATGACAGAAAAAGGAATACGATAAATATTTGAGGGGATGTGAAGAAACTGAGATGCTAATGCACTGTTGGTTCTTATGAAAGATCCAACCATGCTGGACACTAATTAGGAACTATGTCTATAGGGCTATAATTATGTGTATTTCTTTGATCCAGCAATGGTACTACTAGTTTTGTATACACAAAACATTAAAAGGGAAGATGGAGGTAGAAGTTTGAAGAAAGAGCCTATTTGTACAAGAAGATATATAATAGCTTTTTTTGTGATGGCAAATAATTGAAATTTTAGAGCATTCAAATTAATTGAAGAATAACTAAACAAATTGGGTTTTTGATTGACATATGTTATCATTATATGAAATGATAAGAATGATGATTTATATCAACTGATGAAGAGTTAAGTGAGCAGAACCAGGAGAGTATTGTACATAGTAATGATACTGAATGATAAACAACTCCTATTCCCAGCAGTAGGATAATCAAGATAATCCCAAAGGGCACATTAAAAAAAAAATGTTATCCCCTCCAGAATTGATGGTGTCTGAATCCAGACCAAAGCATACTATTTTCTTTCATGAATGACTAATATGGAAAGGTTTTCCATATTTATATATGTATAACCTATATCAATTTACTTACTATTTTATTGAGTAGAGAGGGGAGCAAGGCAAACAATTAAAACCTTTAAATTGAAGATGTCAGAATTTATTTTTGCATGTAAAGAAAAATAAAATCTCATAAAAATCAAGCTTTACTTACCTCTGGTATTGGAAACATGCCTTCCTGTAGTCATTGTCTTCTCTCATTGGCTCTTAAATTATCTTATTTTTGGCACTATTTGGTTCATTATCCATCTTACTGTCCTTTAAAATTTATGCTGTTTTGTGTGTTCTTGCTTATGGTTTTTGCCTGACTTCACTTTGATGAATTATTTCTCTGTGTTTTCCCCCACCAACATTCTCCTTAACTCCCAAGACCTATTTTATGTCTGATGCTTCTCTCTCTGAGATATAAACAATGATGTAATTATGAGAGAAAATAACTTATAACATGTCAAAGTACATTTTCATCAAACAAACATGCCAATTACAATCTTTTGTAATTATAGCCATCTTTTCACTTGGAAGTGTGGATACAGAATTTCCATTAAAACTTTCAGTGTTAGGACAGCTAGATGACAAACTGTATCCATTATGAGCACCAGCTCTGAAATAAGTAATTGTTGAATTCAAAAATAGCCTCGGACACAACACTTATTGGCTTGTGACCTGAGCAAGTCACTAAATCCTAAATGCCTCACCCCCCCTACCAAATAAAAATCCTAATAATCAAAAAACAGCCAAAAAAAAAAAAGAAACTTCCAGTGTCTCCAAGGACTTCATGAATCATTGGTGATGTAGATATCTTGGCCATTTTAAAAGGCTAAATGATTTTTCACTTTAACAGAACATAATTATATCCAATATATAATTTTAATATAATGATATATAAAATATAAACTGATATGTAAATGTATATTATATATATTTTAATGTAATGATATATGTAATGTTTTTTAAAGTAATGATATATAACATATAATGTGATAATATATAGTATATTTTAATATAATGATATATAATATATAATTTCATTTTATTATATTATGCTATACTTATAATTAATTATTTATTATAATTGAATGTATTGTATTTACATATTAATTATATTATAATATAATATATTCATTTAACATTATATTTTAAACTACTAATATTCCTTTATTTATCCTCCTTCTCTGTGACAGAAGCAAGAAGATGATATCCTGCATCTCTTAAAAGAAGCAGCAGCTATTGACTGTCTTTTATTTTTGGCTGTTCCTCTACAGACATGATTCCTATGAGTATTGTCCACACAATGTCAGCCATGTGGCAATTAGTTCAAGGGGCCATAACTAAGTGAGTTCATTTTTTATGCACTTGGTATGTGGCATTTATTATTTTCTGATTTAAGTGAAAGTATATATAGCCAGAAGTAAATAAGATTTAAGTCTAACTTGTGAGGTCAAAAAGTTCAGAAGTGCCATCAGATGCTAGAACTGAATGGAAAAAGAAGAGAAAACAGACAACTACTTCAGTATCCTGGGAAAAGATGACCAACAAGTTTATAGACTGTCCCAATTCTGCCTTTTTTTTTTTTTTAAAGCTTTGCTGCTTGGCAATTGAACCTCAATGCAAATTATTAAAAAAAAAAGAAAGAAAGAAAAAAGAAATAAAGAAACAAATGAAAGAAAAAAATAAGTATTTCTTCTAAGTATCATTAAGGTAACTATTTACACTATTTCTAAACTCCATAAACTAGATTATTAACAAGTTTGTAAGTCAAACAATTTTATGTTACATGAACATTTAAAGTAGTTAGAAAAATCTATATTTCAATCTTTTCATCTAAAAACTACACTAAGTTTTTAAATTATTTTTTCTTTTATTTATATATCATACAAGCATTTTATAACATAACACAATAAAAAGATGATTGTACACCAAACTGAAAATCTGCTATGCACAATCTACTATTGCTCTTCCTTTCAAATATAATATATATATATATATATCATGTAATGTTGTATTTGCTCTTCCTCCTCTCATCCTAGAGATGGCTACAATTGCATTCACATATGATTAGTCTATACTTTTATTTATCAATTCTTTCTCCACACTCAATGTCTTATTTTATAGGTCTTTTACAGTTAATTTAGGTACTTAATGTAATCAAAATAACACATTTATTCAATTGTTCTTAAAGCAATACTGTTGTTACTGTATATAGTATTTTCCTGGTTCTGCTCATTTTGCTCCTCATTATTTGATACAAATCCTTCTGATTTTTTTTTTCTAAAAACATCAAGTTCATTATTTTTTACAGTACAGTAGCATTTTACCACAATCATATACTACGTTGTGTTCAGAATTGATGGACAGCCCTGCAAATTCCAAATTTTTTGCCACTACAAAAAAAAGATGCTATAAACATTTTAGGATATATGGGTATTTTCCATTTTTCCATAATCATCTGTGGAAATAGACCTCATAATGTTATTGTTAAGTCATAAAACAGTCCAACATTATCAACGACAATAATAACAATCCTTAATTAGCCAAATTTACTGTGGATACAGATACAACTTAATTTAAATTGTTTTATCTACACAGTATAAATGAATGTAATTTATTTAACAAAATTAGGGATCTATGATTTTTTCAATATAAGAAATTTTTGTTTTGGGAAAACTTTTAACAGTCACTATTGGAGGACAATCATTCACATTCTCTGTACATTCTGAGAATCTCCTACAGGGGAAATGATAGGTGAAAAGACTGGAAGATATCTGATAGTGATGTATTTAAATTCTTCATTTTAATTAGTCACTAAGTTTGATCATTTCTACCCTGCTGCACAACACTTCTATAGTTCTCCCAATAGAATGTACATTTCATGAGAACAAAAACTTTGTATTTATCTGTGTCTCTTTCTATCTGTCTCTCTATATCTTTTAGGTTTCTTTTTTTTTCCTGTGTCTCTATCTTTCTCATAACTCAGGATGGGACTTGGCACTTGACAAGAATTGAATACACACAAACACAAATGGATGAATACCTGTACATGTATATATAAACATATCCAAATAATTATAATATGATACTTAATAATTAAATAATTTCATAAGTTCATCCTATTTTGCCAAATAGATTATAATTGCCTGAAAGCCACATACTCCTTTACAGTGTTATCACAATATCACAAAATTATAGTGTAATTAGATTCTAAAACAAGAATTAGAATGATAACAGAAGCTAAAATACAGAAAGCATATCATCATTTATGGAATTAACAACCCCTCATTCTAGGGGCTGAATGTCTTTATTATTTAATAGATAAAAGAAAAATTAAGGTAGTTGGAAAGATAAGAAAATCTATTATAAGTGTTCTGATTACATTATGCAAATGTTATTGTTCAAGATAATGCTCAGTATCTCTTATAACAGACAGGTTTGTAATGATTTCTTTGTTTATGCCATTCCACAATTTTGAAATAGATATCTTATTGATCATAGTCCATCATTCTACTCATTTTTGCATTTACATTCAAATGAATCTCTTCTTTTTTAAATTAATTTTATAATTGTAATTTTTTGACAGTACATGTGTATGGGTAATTTTTTTTTTACAACATTATCCCTTGTATTCACTTCTTTTCTAAATTTTCCCCTCACTCGCTCTGCTCCCTCCCCTAGATGACCGGCAATCCCATACATGTTAAATGTGTTACAGCATAATCTAGATACAATATATCTATGTAAAACCAAATTTCTTATTGCACAATAAGAATTGGATTCCAAAGCTAAAAGTAACCTGGGTAAAAAGACAATAGTGCAAATAGTTTACACTCAATTCCCAGTGTTCCTTCTCTGGGTATAGCTGATTCTGTCCATCATTGATCAACTGGAACTGAATTAGATCTTCTCTATATTAAAGATATCCACTTCAACCAGAATACATCTTCATACAGTATCATTGGTGGTTGTACAGTTGTACAGTATCTCCTGGTTCTGCTCATTTCACTCAGCATTGGTTCATGTAAGTCACTCCAAGCCTCTCTGTATTCATCCTGCTGGTCATTTCTTGCAGAGCAATAATAGTCCATAACATTCATATACCATAATTTATCCAACCATTCTCCAATTGATGGGCATCCATTCGTCTTCCAGTTTCTAGCCACAACATCTATTCCTATTTAAAAGTATAGGAATAAATGGACTTTTCCTTAAAATAATAAGTAGCATCTATTTAAAACCATCAATAAGCATCATATGTAATGGGGAAAGATTGCAACCATTCCCATTAAGATCAGGGGTGAAACAAGGTTTGTCCACTATCACCATTAGTATTCAATATTGTATTAGAAATATTAGCTTTGGCAATAAGAGTGGAGAAAGAGATTAAAGGAATTAGAGTAGGTAATGAGGAAACCAAATTATCACTCTTTGCTGATGATATGAGATATATATCTATATATCTATATATCTATAGATATATATAGATATATATAGATATATATATATATATCTATATATCTATATATATCTATATATATCTATAGATATATAGATATATATAGATATATAGATATATATATACACATATAGATGTTGTTGCATCAGCTATTACTGATCCTGTTGTTATCTCCAAGCAAGGGAAACCAGGAGTATATCAACCAAGGCTATAAATTTTACCCAGCCTAACAGTATGGATCTGAGAAACAGGAGTCTACTGGCCCAGTAGATAGATCAATGCTCACTTCATACATGAATTTGATGGGACTAATACCATGTAGGAAATGAGTCAAATTATATCTCTTTGCTCTCATCACATAAAGAAGTCAGGTGGTAAAGAAAAATAAGATGGGGGGGCCGAGCCAAGATGGCGGAGAAGAAACGACTCAGTGAACGTCCTCACTCCCTCGCAACCAATTAGATAAATTAAGTCTCAAAATAAGCCCAGGACTGACAGATACCACAAGGACTGGAAGCACGACTTACCAGCTGAAGAGAATCTGGAGTTTCAACAGAGAAGGTCAGTTCCCAGAGGAGGAAGAAGAGAGACCAGCACAGACGGTGGGGTGGTGACACACTGCGCCCATTGTGCTGGGAAGGGCTCTGGGATCAGAGAAGCCACTGAGGTAAAGGAATCTGGCACAGGTTGTTAGCTCTTCTCTGCTAATTCTTTAGCAGTTCAGAAGAGAAAGCCAAAATATTTTAAAACTCAGATTAGATTTTCCCCAGACCCTGGAGGTGACTCAGCAGATCTCTGCACCAGGGGGCGTGACCTCAGCTACTACCTGAGAATAGTTAAGAGATTGACAAGTGGGTGGATACGGCCCAAGGCAACACACACTGCCTAGCTTAGCTGGAGGGAGTGGAACTCAGCTCCAGGAAGTCCCAGAGAAGCGGAACCTTTGAACTAGGGACCACGGTTTCTGGCAGACACTTCCAGTTTGAGCACAGGGGCTTTTCACGTCACCTGCTGCAGACATCCACTCCCCACCCAGACACATAGGCTGGGCTTTGTGCTGCCTTTACTGTTCAGTCTCAAATCTCAGGGAAGCCTCTAAAACACAGCGCCCTTGGGGCACAGTAGTGCTAGTCACCTCTGAGGCACTTCCAAGGAGGGGGTGGGGAACTCTCTCCCAGAGCTTTATCTTAGCTCAGGCACAGGGGCCGCTGCATCCATCCAGTCTGGGAGGAAGCTGCTAAAGAAGTAAATAAATAATTTCCTACCCCAGGGACAGACCCCAAAAGATTTTTCAAGTATGAGCATGAAGCCCAGAAAAACCATAGATTCCTTCTACACAGAGAAAGAGCGGGTATCCAACCCCGAGGAAGTTAACAGGAGAGACAGCAGATAACAACCTAAAGGGGAACGAATTCCTGCCCCCCATCACATAACTCCCTCCTAGAAGATACTCTTAAAAAATTAAGGGAGATTGAAGAAAAATGGGGAAAGGAAAGGGAAGCTATGATAGAGAATAACAACGTCCTTAAATTGGAGTTGGAAAAAATAAAGAATTCACAGGAGATGCAGGGAAACAAAATTTATGAATTAGAAAAGGTTAAAAAAAACACAGGAAAGTAGGATTTCTGAATTGGAAAAGATAAAAAAGTCTCAAGAAAATAGAATTTCTGAATTGGAAAAAGAAAATAATTCTCAAAAAAAAATTAAGGAAATGGAAAAAAATTCAATAGAGCAAAATAATTCATTTAAAAACGAAATTGGGCATTTACAAAAAGAACTAAAAACTGTGAAAGAAGAAAATAACTCCTTAAAAGTCAGGATGGAACAAATAGAAATGAATGATTCACAGAGAACCCAAGAATCAGTCATACAAAACAAAAAAAAAATGAGAAGCTGGAAAACAACGTCAAATACTTACTGGGAAAATCTATAGACCTGGAAAATAGATCTAGGAGAGATAATCTGCGGATTATTGGACTTCCAGAAAACTATGACCAAAAAAAGAGCCTAGATTCTATTTTACAGGAAATTATCAAAGAGAACTGTCCAGAGATAATAGAAACAGAAGGGAAAGTAGATGTGGAAAGAATTCATCGAACTCCTTCTGAAATAGACCCTAAAAAAAGAACACCACGGAATATAGTGGCTAAGCTGCAGAATTACCACACAAAGGAGAAAATCCTGCAAGCAGCTAGAAAAAAACAATTTAAATACCAAGGTGCCACAGTAAGGGTCACCCAAGATCTGGCTGCCTCCACATTAAAAGATAGAAGGGCCTGGAACCTGATATTCTGTAAGGCAAAAGATCAAGGACTGCAACCAAGAATGAACTACCCAGCTAAGTTTAGCATCTTTTTCCATGGAAGAAGAAGGTCATTCAATGAAACAGAGGAATTCTATATGTTTCTAAGACAAAAACCAGACTTAAACAAAAAATTTGATCTACATCCACAAGACTGAAGAGAAACAGAAAAAGGTACACAGAACCCTTGAGAACTGTAACTCTGTTGTGGGTATATAAAAAGTACTCAAGGATAATTTGATTTTACTGATATAAAAGAAAAAAAGGGGGGTGTAGTAAAGGGAAGGAGGTCGGTTCAGAAAAAGGGGAAGGAATGATAAAAAGAGGGAAACTACATACCAGGAAGAGGCATAGAAAATACACCATATCTGAGGGAACTTAGTGAGGGGGAGAATCATTGTGTGAATCTTACTCTCATCAGGAGAGGCTCAAAGAGTAAATAATTAAAATATTTGTTTTTTAGAGAATTTTCTCTCACCTCATTAAAAGGAGGGAGAGGAAAAGGGAAAAGGAAAAGGAGAATAAGTGAAGGGACTTGGAGGGAGGGGGGAGGGATCCTAAAAAAAAAAAAGAGGGAGGGTTGCACGTCACAAGGGGGGTCTGTAAATTAAATATAGGGGAGGGGGATCAGGGGGGTCAAGGGAAAACGCATAATCTGGGGAATAATACGATGGCAGGAAATACAGAATTAGTCATTTTAACTGTAAATGTAAATGGGATGAACGATCCCATCAAATGGAGACGGATAGCAGATTGGATCAAAAAGCAGAACCCTACAATATGTTGTCTACAGGAAACACACTTAAAGCAGGGAGATACATACAGAGTAAAGGTAAAAGGTTGGAACAGAGCCTATTATGCTTCAGGTAAAGCCAAAAAAGCAGGGGTAGCTATCCTTATCTCAGATCAAGCAAAAGCAGAAGTAGATCTCATTAAAAAAGATAAGGAAGGCAACTATATCCTGCTGAAAGTTAGCATAAATAATGAAGCCATAACAATACTAAACATATATGCACCAAGTGGTATAGCATCTAACTTTCTAAAGGAAAAGTTAAGAGAACTGCAAGAAGAAATAGACAGTAAAACTATAATAGTGGGAGATCTCAACCTTGCACTCTCAGATTTAGACAAATCAAACCACAAAGCAAACAAGAAAGAAATTAAAAAAGTAAATAGAACATTAGAAAAACTAGGTATGATAGACCTTTGGAGAAAACTGAATGGTAATAGAAAGGAATATACTTTCTTCTCAGCAGTTCATGGATCCTATACAAAAATTGACCATATATTAGGACATAAAGATCTCAAAATTAAATGTAGGAAGGCAGAAATAATAAATGCCTTCTTCTCAGACCACAATGCAATAAAAGCTACATTCAGTAAAAAGTTAGGGGTAAATAGACCAAAAAGTAATTGGAAACTGAATAATCTCATCTTAAAAAATGACTGGGTGAAAGAGCAAATTATAGAAACAATTAAAAATTTCACACAAGATAATGACAATGATGAGACATCATATAAAAATCTTTGGGATGCAGCTAAAGCAGTAATAAGCGGAAATTTTATATCTTTAGAGGCTTATCTGAAGAAAATAGCGAAAGAGAAGATTAACGAATTGGGCTTACAACTTAAAAGGCTAGAAAAAGACCAAATTATGAACCCCCAACCAAAAATTAAACTTGAAATACAAAAATTAAAAGGAGAAATCAATAATATTGAAAGTAAAAAAACTATTGAATTAATAAATAAAACCAAGAGTTGGTTTTATGAAAAAGCCAATAAAATATTACCTTTGGTAAATTTGATCAAAAAAAAGAAAGAGGAAAATCAAATTGATAGTCTTACAAATGAAAAGGGGGATCTTTCCACCAATGAAGAGGAAATTAGTGAAATAATAAGGAGTTACTTTGCCCAACTTTATGCCAATAAATTTCATAACTTAAGTAAAATGGATGACTTCCTCCAAAAATATAGGCTCCCTAGATTAACAGAGGAGGAGATAAATTGCTTAAATAGTCCCATTTCAGAAAAAGAAATAGAACAAGCTATTAATCAACTCCCCAGGAAAAAATCCCCAGGGCCAGATGGATTCACATGTGAATTCTACCAAACATTTAAAGAACAATTAGCCCCAATGCTATATAAATTATTTGAAAAAATAGGGGATGAAGGAGTCCTACCAAACTCCTTTTATGACACAGACATGGTACTGATACCTAAACCAGGTAGATCAAAAACTGAGAAAAAAAATTATAGACCAATCTCCTTAATGAATATTGATGCTAAAATCTTAAATAAGATATTAGCAAAAAGACTTCAGACAAGCATCCCCAGGATAATACACTGTGATCAAGTAGGATTTATTCCAGGAATGCAGGGCTGGTTTAATATTAGGAAAACTATTAATATAATTGACCATATTAATAATCAAATTAATAAAAACCATATGATCATCTCAATAGATGCAGAAAAAGCATTTGACAAAATCCAACATCCATTCCTGCTAAAAACTCTTGACAGCATAGGAATAAATGGACTATTCCTTAGAATAATCAGGAGCATATATTTAAGACCTTCAGTAAGCATAATATGCAATAGAAATAAACTGCAACCTTTCCCAGTAAGATCAGGAGTGAAACAAGGTTGCCCACTATCACCATTACTATTCAATATAGTACTAGAAACGCTAGCCTCGGCAATAAGAGCCGAGAAAGAGATTCAAGGAATTAGAGTAGGAAATGAGGAAATGAAACTATCACTTTTTGCAGATGACATGATGGTATACTTAGAGAACCCCAAAGACTCTGCTAAAAAGCTACTAGAAATAATTCAAAATTTCAGCAAAGTGGCAGGATACAAAATAAATCCACATAAATCCTCGGCATTTTTATATGTCACTAACAAAATGCAACAGCAAGAGATACAAAGAGAAATTCCATTCCAAACAAATGTTGAGAGTATAAAGTATTTGGGAATCCATCTACCAAAGAAAAGTCAGGAATTATATGAGAAACATTACAAAACACTTGCCACAAAAATAAAATCAGATTTAAATATTTGGAAAGACATTCAGTGCTCTTGGATAGGCCGAGCGAATATAATAAAGATGACAATACTCCCCAAACTAATCTATTTATTTAGTGCTATACCAATCAGACTCCCAAGAAACTATTTCAATGACCTAAAAAAAATAACAACAAAATTTTTATTTAAGAATAAAAGTTCGAGAATTGCAAGGGAACTAATGAAAAAAAAACTCAGAGGAAGGTGGTCTAAATGTACCTGATCTAAAGCTATATTATATAGCAGCAGTCACCAAAACCATTTGGTATTGTCTAAGAAATAGACCGGTAGATCAGTGGAACAGATTATATACAAAGGACAAAAAAGGATACATATATAGCAACCTAATCTTTGACAAACCCAAAGATACCAACATTAGGGATAAAAATTCATTATTCGGAAAAAAATGTTGGGAAAACTGGAAATTAGTATGGCAGAAATTAGATATGGATCCACACTTAACACCATATACCAAATTAAGATCAAAATGGGTCCATGATTTAGGCATAAAGAGGGAGATAATAAATAGATTAGAGGAACAGAGGATAATCTACCTCTCAGACTTGTGGAGGAGGAAGGAATTTATGACCAGAGGAGAACTAGAGATCATTATTGATCACAAAATAGAAGATTTTGATTACATCAAACTAAAAAGTTTCTGTACAAATAATACTAATGCAAACAAGATTAGAAGGGAAGTAACAAATTGGGAAAATATTTTTAAAAACAAAGCTTCTGACAAAGGTCTCATTTCCAAAATATATAGAGAACTGACCCTAATTTATAAGAAACCGAACCATTCTCTAATTGATAAATGGTCAAAGGATATGAACAGACAATTCTCAGAGGAAGAAATTGAAACTATATCCACTCAGATGAAAGAGTGTTCCAAATCACTACTGATCAGAGAAATGCAAATTAAGACCACTCTGAGATACCACTACACACCTGTCAGATTGGCTAATATGACAGGAACAAATAATGATGAATGTTGGAGGGGATGTGGGAAAACTGGGACACTAATACATTGCTGGTGGAGTTGCAAAAGAATCCAGCCATTCTGGAGAGCAATCTGGAATTATGCCTAAAAAGTTATCAAACTGTGCATACCCTTTGACCCAGCAGCGCTACTACTGGGATTATATCCCAAAGAAATACTAAAGAGCAGAAAGAGACATATATGTGCCAAAATGTTTGTGGCAGCTCTTTTTGTTGTAGCTAGAAACTGGAAGATGAATGGATGTCCATCAGTTGGAGAATGGTTGGGTAAATTGTGGTATATGAAGGTTATGGAATATTATTGCTCGGTAAGAAATGACCAGCAGGAGGAATACAGAGAGGCTTGGAGAGACTTAAATGATCTGATGCTGAGTGAAATGAGCAGAACCAGAAGATCACTGTACACTTCAACAACAATACTGTATGAGGATGTATTCTGATGGAAGTGGAAATCTTCAACATAAAGAAGATCCAACTCACTTCCAGTTGATCAATGATGGACAGAGGTAGCTACACCCAGAGAAGAAACACTGGGAAGTGAATGTAAATTGTTAGCACTAATATCTGTCTGCCCAGGTTGCATGTACCTTCGGATTCTAATGTTTATTGTGCAACAAGAAAATGATATTCACACACATGTATTGTACCTAGACTATATTGTAACACATGTAAAATGTATGGGTTTGCCTGTCATCGGGGGGAGGGAATAGAGGGAGGGGGGATAATTTGGAAAAATGAATACAAGGGATAATATTATAAAAATATATATATAATAAAAAATTAAAAAAAAAAACTAATAAAATGATCTGCATCATTTAAAAAAAAAAAAAGAAAAATAAGATGTACATCCCCGGCCTGAAAGTCAGCCAGTAAAAATAACTAGAATTAGGAGAGTATTTTGTTTAAAAAAAACAATATGGGACATGTGGCCAAGTTTGGGGACAGGAGGCACACAGCTTCTTGAGCTCCACATTTTCTCTCGGAATCTACTTTATGACAAGCCTCAGAATTGATGTTTGACCAGAAAAACAAAAACAAAAACAAAAACAAAAACAAACAAACAAACAAAACAAATAATTACCAACAGAAGACATCCTTGAAATTCACCATAAAAGGTCTGTTTTTGGCTTGGGGGAGGGGAACAGACTGGGCGCAGGCTGATGCCAAGTAGTTAGAGCAAGACAGGCAGCTCACACTGCTCAGACCAAGGGAGAAGGGGTACGGGGTGTGATCTCTTCTGTTTCTGTGGATTGACTTTTACCACAGTATAGATACTACATCTTGGCAGCAAGCCAGGATCAGCAGAGAAGGTGTAAACAACAGAGATAAAGAATAAAACTCCAGAAAGCTAGAGTCTCTTGGGACCTGGCCATCCCCACCCTCACCCAGAGTGACTCAGCACATTCTTAGAGCCTTAGAGCCTCAGAGTGCAGAATCAGAACAGCCATTGCTATCCTGTTAGTGCCTCATTGCAGTCTCCCACAGTCTGTAGAGTGAGCCCAGTAACACCATCCAGCCCCATTCTGCCCCCAGACACAGACCAATTGCTTCTCTTGTCAGTTGGTTTTCTTTGATTTCCCTCTGAAAAAATGAACAAAAAATATTTAAAAGAGCTTTATCCATTGACAGCTTCTATATGGATAGAGAACAGACTTCAAACCCTGAAGAGATTAAAAACAGACTGTCTCCAGAGGAATCCCCTAAGGGGGTTATTATCTGCTCCTCAATACACAAGAAACTCATAGATTAAATAAAAAAGGCTCTAACAACAAAGCTAGAAGAGAAATGGAAAAAGGACAGGGAAGCTTGGCAAGAGAGTCTGGAGAAGGCCTCCCAGACATTTAAAGACAGAGTGGATAAAGAAATCAAATTATTGAGAAATAAAATTAGTGAGCTGGAAAAAGAAAACAGCTCCCTAAAAAATAAAATTGATGAAATCGAAAAAAATTCCATAGAAGAAAACAACTCACTTAAAAACTCAATTGAACAATTACAAAAAGATATAAAAAAAAGTGAGTGAATAAAACACATCATTGAAAATAAGAATCGAACAAATAGAATTTAATGACTCAAGGAGAAACCAAGACATAGTCAAGCAAAACCAGAAAAATGAAACAATGGAAAAGAATGTCAAGTACCTTATTGGGAAGACAAGAGACCTGGAAAACACATGCAGGAGAGACAGTTTGAGAATAATCAGAGTCCTTGAAAAATATGAGGGAAAAAAAAGGGCCTGGACATTATTTCCTAGGAAATCATCAAAGAGAACTCCCTAGACATTTTAGAAATAGAGGGTAAAATAGACATTGAAAAAATGCACCGATCACCTACTGAAAGGGACCCTAAAATCAAAACCCCAAAAAATATATTGGCCAAGTTTAAGAACCATCAGAAAAAGGAGAAAATATTGGAAGTTGCTAGAAAAAAGCAATTCAGATATGGTGGAGCCACAATAAGAATAACCCAGACTCTAGCAGCATCCACATTAAAAAGAATGAAGGGCCTGGAATATGATACTTCGAAAGGCTAAGGAACTTGGTATGCAGCCAAGAATAACTTACCAGGCAAAACTGAGCATCTTTTTCCAGGGAAGAAGATGGATATTTAATGAAATAAATGAATTCCATGTATTCTTGATGAAAATAACAGATCTAGACAAAAAAGTTCAATCTTCAAATACAGAACTCAAGAGATTTCTAAAAAGGTAAAAAGAAATCTTGAGAACTATATTTCTACCATAAAGATATGTAAAAAAAATGCGTAATTTGTCCTAGAAACTAGAGGTGGAAAGGAAATTATATCATAAAAAAAGTGTAAAGTAGTGTCACTACATCTCATGAAGAAGCAAAGGTAGCCTATTATATCTGAGAGAAAGAAAGGAGGGGGAAGAATATAGTGTGTATCAATAGACATATTTGATTTATGGTGAAATTCCTTCCACTTCACTGAAAAGTGGGAGGGAAAAAGTGAAAAGGGAAGCAGTAAGCTAAGGGGAAGGGGATACAGATATTGTGAGGAAAAGCGGTAAGATAGGGGGAGGAATTTTAAGGTGGGGGAGGAATACTAAAAAGGGAGGGCTGTGAAAAGCAAGTAGTGCTCACAAGTTTAATACTGGGGAGGAGGGTAAGAAAGAAGGAAAGGAGAAAAGCATAAGCAGGGGTTAACAGGATGGCAAACAATATAAAATTAGTTATTTTAACCATAAATGTGAATGGGATAAACTCTCCCATAAAGAGGAAGCAGTTAATACACTGGATCCTACCATATGTTGTTTACAGGAAACACACCTGAAACAGGGTGAGAAATTCAGACAAAAGATAAAAACTTGGAACAGAATGTACTATGCTTCAGGTGAAGCCAAAAAGGCAGGGGTAGCCATCCTCATCTCAGATTAAGCAAAAGCAAAAATTGATCTAATTAAAAGAGATGAGGAAGGGCATTATATCCTGCTAAAGGTCAGCATCCATAATGAAGCAGTATCAATATTAAACATATATGCATCAAGTGGTGCAGCATCTAAATTCTTAAAAGAGAAATTAAAATAGCTGCAAGGAGAAATAGAGAGCTAAACTATAATAGTGGGGGATCTCAATCTTCCACTCTCAGAATTAGATAAATCAAACCGCAAAATAAATAAGAAAGAAGTCAAAGAGGTAAATAGAATACTAGAAAAGTTTGGTATGATAGATCTTTGGAGAAACCTAAATGGAGACAGAAATGAGTACACTTTGTTCTCAGCATTTCTTGGAACCTATACAAAAATTGATCATATACTAGGACATAAAAAACTCAAAATCAAATGCAGTAGGGCAGAAATAGTAAACGAATCCTTTTCAGACTACAATGCAATGAAAATAACATTCAATAAAAAGCCAGGGGAAAATAGATTGGAAACAAAATAATCTCATACTAAAGAATGATTTGGTGAAACAGCAAACCATAGACTTAATTAATAAATTCACCCAAGAAAATGACAATAATGAGACATCATACCAAAATATGTGAGATACAGCCAAAGCAGTAATAAGGGGAAGTTTTATATCTCTAGATGCCTACTTGCATAAAATAGAGAAAGAGAAGGTCAACAAATTGGGCTTACAACTAAAATTGCTAGAAAAGGAAAAAAAAAACCCAGACAAACACAAAACTTGAAATTTTAAAAATAAAAGAAGAGATTAATAAAATTGAAAGTAAAAAATAAATTCAAATACTGAGGAACAACAATCATGTTTACTCAGGACCTAACACCTTCCAATTTGGCCTAGATACTGATATTTTGAAAACAAAAAGGAACTTGGATTACAACCAAGAATAAGCTATTCAGATAAAATGAGCATTATCCTTCAGGGGAAAAGATGGGCATACAATGAAACAGGTGAATTTTATTTATTTCTCATGAAAAGAACAGTATATAATAAAAATATCTGATCTCCAAACAAACTCAAGTGAAGTATAAAAACGTTAAAAGGAAAGAACTCTTGAGAAGTATATTTCTGTTATGAATATACATAGAGAGTGTGGGTATATTTTGATTTTATTATGATAATATGAAAAAGAAACTAGAGGTGGTAAGGGAATTGTATTGGAAAAAGAGGGAAATGGACATAAACTAGGGAAATTACATCTCATGATCAATTAAAGAAGACCTATTATATTTGAGGGAAATGAGGGTTGGGGGCAGGATGAACATTTTGTAAATCTTACTTTCATCATATTTGGTTCAAAGAGAGAATATCAAACATATTTGGTTTCAAAGGGTAACTTGTGTCACTTTATAGGGAACTTGGAGGGAAAAGGAGTCAAGAAAGGGAAAGGCTAATAGAAGGAAAAACAGAAGTACTAGAGGAAAGATGGAAGAAAGGGGGAGGGGTTGTTAAGGGAGAGGGCTATTTGAGGGAGGGCTGTTTGAGGGAAGTGCTAATCAGAAGGAAAATACTAGGGAGGAGGAAAAGGCAAAAGGAAAGAGAAAAGCATAACTTGGGGTAAATAAAATTGCAGGAAATACAAAGTTAGTTATTTTAACTATGAATATGAATAGGATGAACTCTCCCATAAATTGGGAAGCAGCTAGCAGACTGGATTAAAAGTCAGAATCTGTTGTGACCCTGCATATCTTAGAATCAGCTGGAGTCAAGATAAGCAAAAGTCTTTATTCCTGGTCTTTTGGGGTTGCCATCAGGGGATTAGATCTAACAAATCTCCACACCTCCTTCCTCTTTCTCCACAGCCAAGAGAATGAATCTCCTCCTACTCTACCCACTGATCTCACTTCCCCTTCTTTGTCCACATCTACCAATCCAGCTAGCACAGAATAGTTAAGTAAGTTCATCCTCCAAACATATTAATAAAGAATTTTCCAATTGGTGATTAGACTCAAGTGATAGATTACCTTGCACCTAGGTTAAATACATCTGCTCAGTTCTAGCCCTTTACATCTCCTGCTTTCTTTTGTTTTAGAACACAGGTGGTCACACCATCCCTGACTTTTCAGGGAAGTGAGAACCCCAAAAAGGAGGTGATCACACCGGCACCCGACTTTTCAGGAGGGGAGATGAAAGTACTAAAATGGAGATAATCTTGCCCTCCCTAACATCTCAGGAAGGGAGATGAAAAGCACCAAAGGGAAGTGGGGATTGCTAGCGGGTTTCTGGGTTGAAGGGTCTTATTAAAAACAAGTATGCAAAAACCCATCAGCATAGAAGTTATTACCCAAGCACATAGCAATAATCCAATGATCCCCACAAGTTTTTGAAGTCCCGCATCAGTCTTTTTATATGTTAAGGAATCCAATGATGGCCACATCAGACTTTTTGTATGTTAGGGAATCCAATAATTCCTACAGGCTTTGAAGTCCTACAACATTCTTATGATGCCTCAGAGAATCCAATGATTCCTGAGGACTTTCAAGTCCTCCAATAGTCTTATCCTGTCTCCTAGAATCCAATGATTACTGAGGGTTTTCAAGTCCAACAAATTTGATGTCCATGAGTCAAACGACATAACTGCCAGGTTCTTTCAGTGGTGGGCACAGTCAACAACGGAACCACATGGTGTTTCTTGGGTCTTCTCCTTTGTTTCAGGGGTCTGCTCCATCTCTCTCCAATGGACAAGGCGAATATGGCTTGTTGGCACCCATCTGATTCCTTCTCCAGCTGTGAAGATACAAGCAAACCCTCTTCCCCAAGCAGTTAACCTATCTGGTCCCTTACATTCACCACTTTCTGGGTCTCTCCACATGACTTGAAGATTATCTAAAGACAGTGGAGCTGCTCGCACTGGACACTGTCCTTCCGGTGGGTTATAAAACCTGTCTGCCGGAGCCAGTGCATCTTTGTCAAAAATTTAAAAATTAATGCTGTAGAGAACTAAATTTAGAAGTTCTCTAGGGTTACCCGTGGCTCCCCCTTTCTTTTGTTTTTGGAGGAGTATCTTAATATCTCTATTTCTTCTCACTGTTATTGCCTGACCTTGAGGATTAAAAGGTATGACAGTGGTATGTAAAATCTTATACTGTGCAAAATGTTTAGAAGTATATGCAGGTCCATTGTCTGTTTTTATTGCTTGTGGCACACTCATAATTGCAAATGCTTGTATAAGCTTGTATAAGCAGCTTTTGCTGCTGTTATTGCAAAAGTGAATCCTGAAAAGATGTCTACTACAATGTGGATAACATATAGAAGACAAAAGATTTATAATGGATCATATCCATTTGCCAAATTTCATTAAGTCTCAAACCATGAGGTTTCTTCCCTGGAGGGAGTGTAGGAGCATGGAAAGGAAGGCAAGCTGTATGGGATTTTATCATGCTCCTAGCTTCTTCTCTTGTTATTTAAAATTGTAAATGTAAAGCTCAGGCAACCTGATGATATTTAGAATAAGATTATTGGGCTTCTTGAAGTAAAGGAGTATTGGCCAACATGTTTAAAAGGATATCTGCCTTTGAATTACCATCAAAAATAGGACCTGGAAGTCCACTATGGGAATGGACATGCAAAATATAAATCTTACCTGGATGCTTTCTCATTTGCTCTTGAAGTTCCTTAAGGAGATGATATACATTGGAGGCTACAAATTTTATTTGGACTATGGCGATTTTTTGTACCACACCTACTGAATAGGCCAAATCAGATATTATATTTATGTCTCCTGGATAATAAG
This sequence comes from Sminthopsis crassicaudata, assembly GCF_048593235.1. Taxonomy (NCBI): domain Eukaryota; kingdom Metazoa; phylum Chordata; class Mammalia; order Dasyuromorphia; family Dasyuridae; genus Sminthopsis; species Sminthopsis crassicaudata. Next base: position 193,177,294 of record NC_133619.1, read on the forward strand.
CAAGAGCTAGAATGATTGCATACAATTCATTCCATTGAGTGGACTGAAAAAGAGTTCTGATTACTCTCTTTATAGTTAAGTCACAAGAGTATACAGCACAAATATTATATTTGGATGCATCTGTAAAGATAGTTGGTCCTTTAAGAGGAACTTTAGAAACCTTTTCTTCAAGAATTCATCAGTCTGGTTATCTTTAATGGAGACCTGTGTATAAAATTTGGAGCCATGGTTAATAAAATTTGCCACTCTGGGATGGTTTTACAGCACACATTAACTTGTGCATTTGAATAAAAGGTGTATATCTTGTCAGGTCTTATCCCAGATGATTGTACTGCTTGCTTCATGGCCTTTAATAAAATTCTAGCCACAAGCACTGGGAAAGGAATAAGGTTTTGTTCTGGTTGTGCTGGGAGGTTCACCCACTCTCTCACACTGTATGCTTGATGAAGGACTGCTCTGGGTGTCCCTTGTGTAGCAAAAACTGATATTTCCAAGGTCTTTTAAGTTACTCTTTCAACCACATTGGATAAAGCCAGTTCAACTTGTCTCAAAGACTCTTGAGCTTCTTTTGTAAGCAGGCATTGTGAATTTATAGCACTGTCTCCCCTTCAAATGTCATAATGGTTTCAATTTACAGTTAGTCAAGCCTAGCACGGGACACATCCATTGGATATCTCCTATCAATTTCTGGAAGTCATTTAATGTATTTAGCTTCTCTGTTCTTAAGGAGAGTTTTTGTACTGTAAGCACCTTAGAATATACTTTCAAGTTTGACTTTTGGTTGGGGGTTTTTAATTTGGTCTTTTTCTAGCTTTTTAAGTTGCAGGACTAATTCATTAATCTTCTCTTTCTCTGTTTTGTTCAAATAAGCCTCTAAAGATATAAAATTTCCCCTTATCACTTTAGCTGCATCCCACATATTTTGGTATGATGTTTCATCATTGTTGTTATCTTGGGTGAAATTATTAATTGTTTCTATAATTTGCTGTTTCAGTCAGTCATTCTTTAAGATGAGATTATTCAGTTTCCAATTACTTTTTGCTCTATTTGTCCCTAACTTCTTATTGAATGTAGTTTTTATTGCATTGTGATCTGAGAAGAAGGCATTTATTATTTCTGCCTTCCTAAATTTAATTTTGAGATCTGTATGTCCTAATATATGGTCTATTTTTGTATAGGTTCCATGAACTGCTAAGAAAGTATATTCCTTTCTATCACCATTCAGTTTTCTCAAAAGGTCTATAATACCTAGTTTTTCTAATGTTCTATTTACCTTTTTAATTCTTTTTTTATTTGTTTTGTGGTTTGATTTGTCTAATTCTGAGAATGCAAGGTTCCTATCTCCCACTATTATAGTTTTCTTGTCTATTTCTTCTTGTAACTCTCTTAACTTCTCCTTTAGGAAGTTAGATGCTATACCACTTGGTGGATATATGTTTAGTATTGATATGGCTTCATTGTTTATGCTACATTTCAGCAGGATATAGTTTCCTTCCTTATCTCTTAATTAGATCAATTTCTGCTTTTGCTTGATCTGAGTTAAGGATGGCCACCCCTGGTTTTTTGGGCTTTACCTGAAGCATAATTGATTCTGCTCCAACCTTTTACCTTTATTCTGTATGTATCTCCATGCTTTAAGTGTGTTTCATGTAAACAACATATTGTAGGGTTCTGACTTTTGATCCAGTCTGCTATCTGTCTCCGTTTGATGGGAGCATTCATCCCATTCACATTTACAGTTAAAATTACTAATTCTGTATTTCCTGCCATCATATTATCCCCAGATTATGCTTTTTTCCCTTGACTCCCTGAACCCTTTCCCCAATATTTAATTTATAGACCCCACTTGTGAAGCACAGTCCTCCCTTTTTAGTATCCCTCCCCCTTCCTTCCAACTCCCTTCCCGTATTCCTTTCCTTTTCTCTTTTCCTCTCCCCCCTTTAAATGAGGTGAGAGAGAATTCTCTGAAAAACAAATATGTCAATTATTTACTCTTTGAGCCTATTCTGATGAGAGTAAGATTCACACAATGTTTCCCCCCTCTCTAAATTCTCTCAGATGTGGTATATCTTCTATGCCTCTTCCTGGGATGTAGTTTCCCTCTTTTTATCACTCCTTCCCCTTTTTCTGATACTACCCCCTTCCCTTTACTACTCCCCCTTTTTATATCAGTAAAATCAAACTATCTATGCAGACTTTCTATATACCTACAACAGAGATACATTTCTCAAGAGTTTTTTTTTTTTTACCTTTTTCTGTTTCTCTTCAGTCTTGTGGATATAGATCAATTTTTTTGTTTAAGTCTGGTTTCTTTCTTAGAAACAAATGGAATTCCTCTGTTTCATTAAATGACCATCTTCTTCCATGGAAAAAGATGCTAAACTTAGCTGGATAGTTTATTCTTGGTTGCAATCCTTGATCTTTTGCCTTTTGGAATATCAGGTTCCAGGCCCTTCGATCTTTTAATGTGGAGGAAGCTAGATCTTGAGTGACCCTCATTGTGGCCCCTTGATATTTGAATTGCTTTTTTCTAGCTGCTTGCAATATTTTTTCCTTTGTTTGGTAATTCTTCACCTTAGCCACAATGTTCAGTGGAGTTCTTTTTTTAGGTCTTCAATGAATTCTTTTAACGCCTCTTTTCCCTTCTCTTTCTATTATCTCTGGACAGTTCTCTTTTTCATGATTTCCTGTAAAATAGAATCTAGGCTCTTTTTTGATCATAGTTTTCGGGAAGTCCAAGGATCCTCAGATTTTCTCTCCTAGATCTATTTTCCAGTTCTATAGTTTTTTCCTAGTAAGTATTTGACATTATTCTCCAGCTTTTTGTATATATATATAAAATTTGTTTTGTTTTGTTTGACTGATTCTTGGGTTCTCAATGAATCATTCATTTCTATTTGTTCTCTCCTGATTTTTAATGAGTTATTTTCTTCATTCACATTTTTAAAATTCTTTTTGTATATGCCCAATTGAGTTTTAAAATGAATTATTTTGCTCCATTGAATTTTTTTTTCATTTCCCTATTTTCTTTTAGAGAGTTATTTTCTTTTTCCAATTCAGAAATCCTACTTTCTTGAGACTTTTTTTATCTTTTCCAATTCAGATATCCTACTTTCCTGTGATTTTTTAACCTTTTCTAATTCACAAATTTTGTTTTCTTGCATCTCCTGTGAATTTTTTATTTTTTCCAACTAAAATTTCAAGACATTGTTATTCTATATCATGGCTTCTCTTTCCTTTTTCCATTTTTCTTCAAACTCTCTTAAGTTTTTCATAGACTCTTCTAGGAGAGAGTTATGTGATGGGCGGCTGGTATCTTTCCCCTTTGGAGTGTTATCTGCTGACTCATTTCATTTAATTTTCAAATTTGTAAGAAATGACCAACTGGATGATTTCAGAAAGGCCTGGAGAGACTTACATGAACTGATGCTGAGTGAAATGAGCAGGACCAGGAGATCATTATATACTTCAACAACAATATTGTATGATTAATTCTGATGGACATGGCCCTCTCCAACAATGAGATGAACCAAATCAGTTCCAATAGAGCAATAATGAACTGAACCAGCTACACTCAGTGAAAGAACTCTGGGAAATGACTATGAACCACTACATATAATTCCTAATCCCTCTATTTTTGTCCGCTTGCATTTTGGATTTCCTTCACAGGCTAAATGTACACTATTTCAAAGTCCGATTCTTTTTGTTCAGCAAAACAACTGTTTGGTTATGTATACATATATTGTATTTAATTTATATGCTAAAATATTTAACTTGTATTGGTTGACCTGCCATCTGGGGGGGGGGGGCGAAGGAGCGGGAAAATTGAAACAAATGGTTTGGCAATTGTCAATCTTGTAAAATTACCCATGCATATATCTGGTAAATAAACACTATTAAAAAAAAAGCACAAAGGTTATTTCTTCTATGTCTTCTTTGGGGATATTTGTTGTTTTTATCACTCCATTGTGCGTTGACTGTTTTGGTGTTGTATATGGTTCCATTACCTTACAGTTTTATGACAATGTGTTCATTGTTGTCCTGTTTCCACTTTTTACTTCATGAGTCTGTATATCTTAATATAATTCCCTATATTCTACCTTTCCATAGCTTTGTCACAGAGATATTCTTGTAACTTTCATGAGTCACAGGTCATAGTAGTCATCATCCAATTGATGAACCTGCACTTTCGGTTCTGATACTTTACTACTACAAGAACTGCTGCTATAGTTGTTTTTTGTATATAGGATGTTGCTTCTACTATTGAACTCTGATTCTTGCACAGCCCTATTCAACTTGTTAGACTCGATAATCTTATGCAGATTATCAGAAGACTCTGTAAAAAAGTAAACAATTTAATCATGATCAAGAGTAACTGCCTTTGTTCTCAGATCACTGTAGCCCACCCCAAACCAAGAAAAACTATATTACAATGATTAACTAGAGAATTCGACTTATTATTATATGATGCCCATTCAATGTAATTTCCCTCATCCAGTCCTATCTATTCCTTAGAATTCGCAATATCCATATAATAAACTTTCCTTCATCATAGACATCTTTCTGTTGTATTCCATTTATCTCTTCACACTCACAGAGAAGTGACCCTTGTCATGTCCTTAGATAATTTCTCTTCAATAGAAAACAATTTTTTAAATATCTGTAAGTCCCTGTCATTTTTATTTGAAAGAAATTTAGAATCATATAGTCTTAGCTCTCAACTGACACACTTCCTCTGTGTTGCCATTATTTCATATTTATTACATCCCTACTATATGCCAGATTCAGTCCTAATTACTGGGATTGTTGTTATTCATTCTCAAATAGTACCATGACAGCTGAAAGATGAGGCTATGATACATAAATGAACTGGATTTAAGTGAGAAAGAGCTGTGCATGTTCACCTGTTTCACTTTCCCCTCTACAGCCATCTAAGTCTAGTGGGCAGACATACATCAGGATGTCTGGAGATGGCCTTGGGTGCAAAGGAACAACATGGGTTTTTTAAGCTAATGTCTTCTACAGATCTCGGTTTAACTGAGTAAAGTCCTGTAATGCTTGTTACTAAGGAAAATGACCTATTTTATCAAGTCAAAATAAATAAATAAACAAACATGAAAATAAACAAGCAAACAAATAAATAAATCTTGGAGTTGAAGACCTTTAGGGTCTCTGGCCAAAACACAGTTGACTGTTATTTGAATTCACTTTAAGTTAATCAGTACCCAAAAATGAAACCTTGAAGCTTGGCCTAATCACTATTTTAAAAGTTTCTTATTTTTCTAAACATGTGGATAGATAATTCTTCAACATTAATCCTCGTGAAATCTTTTATTCCATTTTCCTCTTCTCCCCCAAACCTCTCCCCTACATAGCAAGTAGTCCAATATATGTTAAACATGGAGGAATGTATGTTAAATACAACATATGCACACATATTTATATAATTTTCATGCTGCACGAGAAAAGTCATATCAAAAACAACTATGAGAAATAAAATAAAATGCAAGTAAACAACCAAAAAGGGAAAATGTTATGTTGTGAACCATACTTATTTGCCATAGTCCTCTCTCCAGGCATAGATGGCTGTCTTCATCATAAGATCATAGAACTGGCATTAATCATCGCATTGCTGAAAAGTCACATCCATCAGAATTGGTCATCATATAATCTTGTACAATAATCTGGCATTTAGTTATAATAATCTGCTGGTTCTCTTAACTTCATTTAGTATCAGTTCAGGCAAGTTTCTCCAGGCCTCTCTGAAATCAGCCTGCTGTCCATTTCTTATAGAACAATAATATTCCATAACATTCATACACCCTACCTTATTCAGCCATTTTCTAACTAATGGGCATTCACTCGGTTTCTAATTCCTTTCCACTACAAAAAGGATAGTCACAAACATTTTTGCAAATGTGGGTCCCTTTCCCTTCTTTAATATCTCCTTGGGAAGATGGAGGAGAGGAAACAGGTTTTATTCTAAGCTTCTCTTCTGCCCTCATTACTAATTACCAAAATCAGCCTTTGAAATAGTGCTTAACTGGTAAACTCTACAAATATTGGGAGTACAACAAATAATCAGGTGAAGATAATCTGGAAGATTGCCAGAAAAAAAAAAAAAAAAAAAAAAACTTTTTCCTGATTGGGGAGAGGAGGCCAGCACTGGTAGGGGGGGCAGAATATGGAGGCTAGCACACTAAATGGACTGAAGGTCGATACGGTTCTGCAAGTAGAGAATTTGCAGGGAAGATTCTGCCACAGGTTGTCTGCTCTGCTTTGGTTATAAAGGAGTAGATCAACAGAGAAGTTACATAAATGCCAAACCTAGAGTATACTTCAAAAAATGCCAGAATTTAACAGAACCTGGCCACACCCACCCAGCACCTTAAGTGACTCAGCACAGACCACAGCAAAGCTGTGCAGCCATATTTTGCAGCCAGGGCTTTTGCCTAGGACAGCCACACTTCTGCACACAGGGGGGCTGTACCTGGGTCAACCACAATTCTGCATAGCAGGGGGGGATAGGAGGGGTTCTGCCTGCAACATGGAACTTCTACAGCTCACTCGCTCTTTCCAGGGTGGTGTCACTTCCACTGCAGGTCTCTTCACAGGAAACTTCTGCAGCTTGGTTGCTCTTTGCAGCCTGTTTGCAGGACAGCTACTATCCATCTATCTATTCCTGTTCTGTAGAGGAAGTTGGTAACCTCCTTGCTTTGAAGGCAGACCCTAAGGAAAAAAAAAAAAAAGTAAAAAATCCAAGTGAACTCTAACTATTGATAACAGATTTCCAACTCTGAAGAGTCTAATAGCAGAGAGTCTCCTGAAAAGAAAAAACACAACACAACAAAACAAAACAAACAAACAAACAAAAAACCCCAAAGGGGAATGTAACTTGGCTCCCCATCACACAAGGCTCTCCTAGAAGAAATTATAAAAGATCTTAAAGAGAGACCTAGAAGAAAAAGGGGGAAAGGAAAGAGAAGCTATGCAAGGGAGTACAGAAAAGGCGTTTGACTCATTCAAAGAAAATCTCTTTGGGATTTATGCCTAGTAGAAGCTGGATCAAAGGGTATGCACATTTTGATAAATCTTTGGTAGTAGTTACAAATTGCTCTCCAGAATTATTGGAACCATTTACAATTCCACCAACAATGATTTGCGTCCTAGTTTTCCCACATCTTCTCCAAAATTTTTCATTATCTTTTCCTATTATCTTAGCCAATCTTAGAGGTGTTTAGAGATATCTCAGAGTTGTCTTAGTTTGAATTTTTCTACTCAATAATGATTGAAAGCACTTTTTGATATAACTAGAAATGATTTTGATTTCTTCATCTGAAAATGTTTTGCTTATATCATTTGACCATTTATCAGTGAAGAATGACTTGAATTCTCATAAAATTGAATCAATTCTCAATATATTTTACAAATAATGTAAGGCATGTTTCTTAAGAAAGGAATATAGCCAATAAACCTCAAGGTAGTTTTGCAGGGTTCACAAATCAATAAAAGAAAGCTTTCAAGGGTATCTGTAGGTAAAGGTATGATACTCTTTTCAGACAGGCAGAGGGAAGAGAAAGAGGGAAGGCAAAGAAGAAAAGGACAAAGGAAGGGAAGGAGGGGCAAGGAAGAAATTAAGGGAAAAAGAAGAGAAGGAAGGAAGGAAAGTTTCCTAAATTACATTTTGCTGTTGGGTTCTTAGTGGAACTTTGTGGAACCTCTCTATTCACAGAGGTTATTTTTTGTCCTTTGTTCTCAAAAAGGACTATGTTATCAGGGAGATGATGCCATGGCATACACCTGAGTTAAATTATGTAAAGGAAAACTATACAAAGTCACTTGTCTTACTTTCCACTCCAGAGCCATCTGGGTCCAGTGGCTTTATATAAATCAGTATAACTAGTGATAAGAAAGAGAGGCCAAAGATAGCCCCTGACTTCGAGGAGTTTAGAATCTAATGGAAAAGACAACATGCAACATATAACATATAAGCATACGCATACACCAGGAACCTATGTATGGAATAAATAAGAATCAATTAACAGAGGAAATGCAGTAGAATGGGACTAGAGAATGTTTTCAGTAAAACAAGGGATTTGCGTTGGCACTTAGAGGAAGCTAGGCAATGACATATATAACATTTACACTGGTTTATCTTATTTTATTTGCTTGCCTTTTTTCTTCATTTTTTTCCTTTTTGTTTGCTTTTTTATTGTGGAACATGATTAATGTGGAAATGTGTTCAGAAGAATTGCAGATGTTAAACCAGTATTGATCTATGTGTTGTCTAGAGAATGAGCGTGGATGGATTGGAAGGAGAACAGTTTGGAACAAATGGTTTGCAAGGGTGAATTTTGTAAATGATCTTTGCATGTATTTTGAAAATAAAAAAGCTATTATTAATTTTTTTAAAATTAGGTTTTTCAAAAGATTTTTGATCACTCTTCGTCTACTATTCTTTTTCCATAACTACCAATTAATGCCATATACATTGTATTTATTTTTATTCTTTACAAGCACTTTTAAAGAAGTAAATCTTTTATTTTTCCAACTCAATTCTGTTATAACAATGGTAGTAAATAGTAGTAAGAATGATATACTGAAAAATAAGAATGTAGCTATACCCACTTGTTAAACACTGACATAGGATCAAGAAATCATAAAATTCATGTTTACCAGCCCCATCAATACACAAATTCATGGAATATGGAAATGTTCTGCTTCACTATTTCACAGATAGTACTACAGGTTATTCAATTCTAAGAATTAGATTCTAAATTATTAATGATGAATTACAGCTTGGTTGTAATGCACAATTATAAACTATATTAACCTCAATCTGAAGTGTCATTCTACAGTTTTATTTATACAACCAATGGAGAGAATTTTCCAGAATATCAATATAACATAATATCAATATAACATAAAAAGCCAAATTGCAATGCTAGCAAAAATGAGACCACTATTATTAAAACAAGCAGCAACAGTCTACATCTGGGTTGCTGTCTAAGAGTGGCTACTAGACAAAACATTGAAATAATCTGTATTTCTGGGGGAGGAAAAGAAAAAAACTGCATTGCTGCAGGTCTTAACTAGGACCACTTGCAACAACTCAGTGGCTAACTAGGTAGCTCACAAATGAGGGAAATATTATTCAAAAACTGGGAGACTATTCTCCATATCATCATGTTATCTCATTGCACATAAATTTCACAAATGCATTATGTTGTTATGCAAGTTTTGTGTTCAATATTTTTTCATACCCTTCATGAACCATCTTTTCACATTCTTTCAACAAATGTTCACACATCATTCCAGTATGTTTTTGAGTAAAGAAGATTTGTTTTTTTTTTTTTTTTTTTTTTTTTAACTAGTAGTGCTTCTTCAGGTGAGGTACCTGCACATGCTGGTATACCGAGGAAAAATACAACTGACTGTGAATCAGAATGATAGCAAGGACTTAATTATCAGGAGCTAGATTTTTAATATCTTCTGCATATGGCTATACTCTTGTTTTATCTTTTACATAATTTGCCAAATAAATTTCTTTTTAAATATGGAATGTTTCATGCATTTGCATATCATCCTTGAAAAAACACCATAATAATCTTCTCTGTATTCCAATTTTAGTAGATGTTCTGCCAAACCAAGCACTATGTACTTTTTAATGTACATTTCTTCTCCCCTAATATAATGTGATTGTGTTTATAGTTAGTATTGCTTATTATTATTGGATTTTTTGTCAATTTAGCCCCCATTTTGTCTATTTATCTTGGCATAAAATATACCACTAATAAATAATTGTTAATGGATCTAAATATATACATGATACATATTAAATACAACAGAGTAGTATGATATGATAAGATAGGACTTGAAATGGCATAACCTAACATAATATAATTAATATATTTTAGAATATTATACCTTGTATATACAAACACAAATATACTGTAATACAACTTCTTTGACATGGCACAGTGTGTAGTTAGGTGACACAGTAGGTAGATTACTCAGCCTGGAGACAGGACTATTCATCTTTGTGAATCAAATCAGGCCTTGGACACTTATTATATGTGATCTTGGGAATGTTACTTAACATCAGTTCCTCATCTGCAAAATGAACTGGAGAAGGAAATGGCAAACCATTCCACTATTTTTGCTAAAAAAAAACAAAACAAAACAAAAAAAAAAAAAGAAAAAGAAAAAAAAATTGAACAATGTCACAAAATGTGAAACATGATTGGAATAACTGAATAGCAACAACTATAATATGATTGTATTTAGCCTATTTTGATGTGATTTACAATGAGTCAATAATAGATATCTCCAGCATCTTCTCTCCCTATTTTCAACCAAGGATCAGTTTAAATACTTTCAGGAGAAGATGAATGGATGTTCATCAATTGGAGAATGGTTGGGTAAATTATGGTATATGAAGGTTATAGAATATTATTGCTCTGTAAGAAATGACCAGCAGGAGGAATACAGAGAGGCTTGGAGAGACTTACATCAACTGATGCTGAGTGAAATGAACAGAACCAGAAGATCGCTGTATACTTCAATGCTGTATGAAGATGTATTCTGATGGAAGTGGATATCTTCAACATAAAAAAGATACAACTCACTTCCAGTTGATTAATGATGGACAGAACACCCAGAGAAGGAACACTGGGAAGTGAATGTAAATTGTTAGTACTACTGTCTATCTACCCAGGTTACTTATACATTCAGAATCTAATACTTAATGTGCAACAAGAAAATGGTATTTACACACATATATTGTATCTAGGTTATATTGTAACATATGTAAAATGTATGGGATTGTCTGTCATCAGGGGGAGGGAGTAGAGAGAGGGGGGATAATTTGGAGAAATGAATACAAAGGGATAATATTATAAAAAAATTACTCATGCATATATACTGTGGAAAAAATTCTACATAAAATTAAAAAAATACTTCCAGGAGAAAAAGCAAAAAGTTGGAATTATAATCTGGGTACAAGTCTGCTTTCCTCAGAGAGAACTGGTATTGAGCTAAAATTATTTTTAATCTACTCCCTTAAGCGTTATTATTCTAGAAAATATGTTTTTAATGTTGAAACTAAACTCCTGATTACCATTTCTTTTTTTATAGTTTTTATTTACCAGATATATGCATGGGTAATTTTACAACATTGACAATTGACAAATCTTTTTTTTTTTTTTTTTTTTTTTTTTTTTTAGAATTCATGTATTTTTATTTTAATAACTGAACATAGAATTCATGTATTTTTATTTTAATAATCATATTTAGTAAAATTCATTTTCTTTGTAATTCAATATATTTTATTTTGTTATTTCAATATATTTATTTTAAATCATTGTTCCAAGAAGGGATTTCACAAGATTTATAAATTTCACAAGATTGCTGAAGGGGTTTGGGCCATGGCACAAAAAAGGTTAACAACATCTGCCTTTGAGGGAATTATTACTGAGATTTGCAATCCCTTTATAAAATAATTGATATCTTTAAGTGTCCAAATTCCCCAAGAGATCTGACAGCAAGACCCTTTTCTATCTAGATCTTTCCACACCATTTCTTTTCTATTAACTGTACATAATTCTCATTGCTCTTTTGATGATCTGCCTTCCTTGACCTCCCTACCCTTCACTTCCCAAGTGTTTTGGCTTTATACCTCTATTACCCAAAGACAGGAAAAGAAATTGGAAAGCATTTTTCCATCTTTCATCCCAAATCCTTTCTGCTCACTACCTCTAAGTCCTTCTTTGCCACTCTCTCCTTTCTTTTTTTTTTTTTTTAATTTTTTATTTTATTTTATAATTATAACATTTTTTGACAGTACATATGCATGGGTAATTTTTTACAACATTATCCCTTGCACTTACTTCTATTCAGATTTTTTCCCTTCCTCCCCCAACCCCCTCCCCCAGATGGCAAGCAGTCTTATATATGTTAAATATATTACAGTATAATTTAGATACAATATATGTGTGTAGAACCGAATTTTTTGTTGCACAGGAAGAATTGGATTCAGAAGGTAAAAATAACAGTTTACATTCATTTCCCAGTGTTCCTTTTCTGGATGTAGCTGGTTCTGTTCATCATTAATCAATTGGAATTGGATTAGCTCTTCTCTCTGTTGAAGAAATCCACTTCCATCAGCATACATCCTCGTACAGTATCATTGTTGAAGTGTATAATGATCTTCTGATTCTGCTCGTTTCACTCAGCATCAGTTGATGTAAGTCTCTCCAAGCCTCTCTGTATTTCTCCTGTTGGTCATTTCTTATAGAACAATAATATTCCATAACATTCATATACCATAGTTTACCCAACCATTCTCCAATTGATGGACATCCATTCATCTTCCAGCTTCTAGCCACTATGAAAAGGGCTGCCACAAACATTTTGGCACATACAGGACCCTGTCCCTTCTCTAGTAGTTCCTTGGGGTATAAGCCCAGTAGTAGTATGGCTGGGTCAAAGGGTATGCACATTTTGATAACTTTTTGGACATAATTCCAGATTGCTCTCCAGAATGGTTGGATTCTTTCACAAATCCACCAACAATGCATCAGTGTCCCAGTTTTCCCACAGCCCCTCCAACATTCGTCGTTATTTGTTCCTGTCATCTTAGCCAATCTGACAGGTGTGTAATGATACCTCAGAGTTGTCTTAATTTGCATTTCTCTGATCAATAGTGATTTGGAACACTCTTTCATATGAGTGGAAATAGTTTTAATTTCATCATCTGAAAATTGTCTGTTCATATCCTTTGACCATTTATCAATTGGAGAATGGCTTGATTTCTTATAAATTAAAGTCAATTCTCTGTATATTTTGGAGATGAGGCCTTTATCAGAACCTTTAACTGTAAAAATGTTTTCCCAATTTGTTACTTCCCTTCTAATCTTGTTTGCATTAGTTTTGTTTGTGCAGAAACTTTTTAATTTGGTGTAATCAAAATGTTCTATTTTGTGATCAATAATGGTCTCTAGTTCTCCCTTGGACACAAACTCCTTCCTCCTCCACAAGTCTGAGAGGTAAACCATCCCATGTTCCTCCAATTTATTTATGATTTCGTTCTTTATGCCTAAATCTTGGACCCATTTTGATCTAATCTTAGTATGTGGTGTTAAATGTGGGTCCATGCCTAGTTTCTGCCATACTAATTTCCAGTTTTCCCAGCAGTTTTTGTTAAATAATGAATTCTTATCCCAAAATTTGGGATCTTTGGGTTTGTCAAAGATTAGATTGCTATTTTTATTCACTATCTTGTCCTGTGAACCTAACCTATGCCACTGATCAACTAGTCTATTTCTTAGCCAATACCAAATGGTTTTGGTGACTGTTGCTTTATAATATAGCTTTAAATCAGGTACACTTAGACCACCTTCCTCTGACTTTTTTTTCATTAGTTCCCTTGCAATTCTCGACCTTTTATTCTTCCACATGAATTTTGTTGTTATTTTTTCTAGGTCATTAAAATAGTTTCTTGGGAGTCTGATTGGTATAGCACTAAATAAATAGATTAGTTTGGGGAGTATTGTCATCTTTATTATATTCGCTCGGCCTATCCAAGAACATTGAATGTCTTTCCAATTATTTAAATCTGACTTTATTTTTGTGGCAAGTGTTTTGTAATTTTGCTCATATAATTCCTGACTCTCTTTGGTAGATATATTCCCAAATATTTTATACTATTGACTGTTATTTTGAATGGAATTTCTCTTTGTATCTCTTGGATTGTGTTGGTAATGTATAAAAATGCTGAGGATTTATGTGGATTTGTTTTGTATCCTGCCACTTTGCTAAAATTCTGAATTATTTCTAATAGCTTTTTAGCAGAGTCTTTGGGGTTCTCTAAGTATACCATCATGTCATCTGCGAAAAGTGACAATTTGATTTCTTCATTTCCTACTCTAATTCCTTGGATCTCTTTCTCGGCTCTTATTGCCAAGGCTAGAGTTTCTAGTACTATATTGAAAAGTAATGGTGATAGTGGGCAACCTTGTTTCACTCCTGATCTTACAGGGAAAGGTTCTAGTTTATCACCATTACATATGATGTTTACTGAAGGTTTTAAATATATGCTCCTTATTATTTTAAGGAATAGTCCATTTATTCCTATACTCTCAAGCGTTTTTAGTAGGAATGGATGTTGGATTTTATCAAATGCCTTTTCTGCATCTATTGAGATGATCATATGGTTTTTATCAATTTGATTATTAATATGGTCAATTATACTAATAGTTTTCCTAATATTAAACCAGCCCTGCATTCCTGGTATAAATCCCACTTGGTCATAGTGTATTATCCTGGGGATGATTTTCTGAAGTCTATTTGCTAATATCTTATTTAAGATTTTAGCATCAATATTCATTAAGGAAATTGGTCCATAGTTTTCTTTCTCAGTTTTCGATCTACCTGGTTTAGGTATCAGTACCATGTCTGTGTCATAGAAGGAATTTGGTAGGACTCCTTCAATCCCTATTTTTTCAAATAGTTTACATAGCATTGGAGTTAGTTGTTCTTTAAATGTTTGGTAGAATTCACCTGTAAATCCATCTGGTCCTGGGGACTTTTTCTTAGGAAGTTGGTTAATAGCTTGGTCTATTTCTTTTTCTGAGATGGGACTATTTAGACTACTTACTTCTTCCTCTGTTAATCTGGGCAAGCTATATTTTTGAAGGTATTCTTCCATTTCATTTAAGTTATCGAATTTATCGGCATAAAGTTGAGCAAAGTAGCTCCTAACTATTGTTCTAATTCCCTTTTCATTAGTGGTGAGTTCACCCTTTTCATTTTCAAGACTATCAATTTGCTTTTTCTCTTTCCTTTTTTTAATCAGGTTTACTAAGGGTTTGTCTATTTTGTTGGTTTTTTTCATAAAACCAACTCTTAGTTTTATTAATTAATTCAATAGTTTTTTTACTTTCAATTTTATTAATCTCACCTTTTATTTTTTGAATTTCAAGTTTTGTGTTTGTCTGGGGGTTTTTAATTTGTTCCTTTTCTAGCAATTTTAGTTGTAAACCCAATTCGTTGGCCCTCTCTTTCTCTATTTTATGCAAGTAGGCCTGTAGAGATATAAAACTTCCCCTAATTACTGCTTTGGCTGTATCCCACACATTTTGGTATGATGTCTCATTATTGTCATTTTCTTGGGTGAAGTTATTAATTATGTCTATGATTTGCTGTTTTACCCAATCATTCTTTAGTATAAGATTATTTAGTTTCCAATTATTTTTTGGTCTTTTTTCCCCTGGCTTTGTATTAAATGTTATTTTGATTGCATTATGGTCTGAAAAGGATGCATTTACTATTTCTGCCTTACTGCATTTGATTTTGAGGTTTTTATGCCCTAGTATATGATCAATTTTTGTATAGGTTCCATGAACTGCTGAGAAGAAAGTATATTCCTTTCTGTCTCCATTTAGCTTTCGCCAAAGATCTATCATATCAAACTTTTCTAGTATTCTATTTACCTCTTTGACTTCTTTTTTATTTATTTTGTGGTTTGATTTATCTAATTCTGATAGTGCAAGGTTGAGATCTCCCGCTATTATAGTTTTGCTATCTATTTCCTCTTGCAGCTCTCTTAATTTCTCTTTTAAGAATTTAGATGCTGCACCACTTAGTGCATACATGTTTAATATTGATACTGCTTCACTATTGATGCTTCCCTTTAGCAGGATATAATGCCCTTCCTTATCCCTTTTAATTAGATCAATTTTTGTTTTTGCTTGATCTGAGATGAGGATGGCTACTCCTGCTTTTTTGGTTTTGCCTGAAGCATAATAGATTCTGCTCCACCCTTTTACTTTTAGTTTGAATGTCTCATCCTGTTTCAGGTGTGTTTCCTGTAAACAACATATAGTAGGATTCTGACTTTTAATCCAGTCTGCTAACTGCTTCCTCTTTATGAGGCAGTTTGCCCCATTCACATTTATGGTTAGAAGGACTAATTCTATATTGCTTGCCATCCTATTAACCCCTGCTTATGCTTTTCCCCTTTCCTTCCCTTTTACCCTCCTATCCAGTATTAAACTGGTAAACACCACTTGCTTTTCACAGCCCTCCCTTTTTAGGATCCCTCCCCCACCTTAAAGATCCTCCCCTTATTTTACCCCTTTTCCTCGAAATTACTGTATTCCCTTCCCCTTAGCTTACTCCTTCCCTTTCACTTTTCAATGAAGTGAAAGAAGTTTCACCATAAATCGAATATGTCTATTGATACACGCTATGTTCATCTCCCTCCTTTCTTTCTCTCAGATATAATAGGTTACCTTTGCCTCTTCATGAGATGTAGTACCACCACTTTATACTTTTTTATGATATAATCTCCTTTCCACCTCTAGTTTCTAAGACAAATTGTACATATGTTCTTTACATATTTTTTTGACAGAAGTATAGTTTTCAAGATTTCTTTTTACCTTTTTTAGAAGTCTCTTGAGTTCTGTATTTGAAGATCAAACCTCTTATGTAGGTCTGGTTTTTTCATCAAAAATAGGTGGAATTCATTTATTTCGTTAAATGTCCATCTTATTCCCTGGAAAACGATGCTCATTCTTGCTGGGTAAGTTATTCTTGGCTGCATACCAAGTTCCTTAGCCTTTCGGAATATCATGTTCCAGGCCCTGCGTTCTTTTAATGTGGACGCTGCTAGATCCTGTGTTATCCTTATTGTGGATCCTCCATATCTGAATTGTTTTTTTTTAGCAGCTTCCAATATCTTTTCCTTTGTCTGATGGTTCTTGAACTTGGCCACTATATTTCTTGGCGTTTTGATTTTAGGGTCCCTTTCAGTAGGTGATCGATGAATTTTCTCAATGTCTATTTTACCCTCTGTTTCCAAAACGTCTGGGCAGTTCTCTTTGATAATTTCCTCGAAAATGGTGTCCAAGCTCTTTTTTTCCTCCCATTTTTCAGGGAGTCCGATTATTCTCAAATTGTCTCTCCTGGATCTGTTTTCCAGGTCTGTTGTCTTTCTGGTAAGGTACTTGACAGTCTTTTCAATTGTTTCATTTCTCTGGTTTTGTTTGACTCCCTCTTGGTTTCTCCTTGAGTCATTCATTTCTACTTGTTCCAGTCTAATTTTCAATGATGTATTTTCTTCACTCACTTTTTTTATATCTCTTTGTAATTGTCCAATTGAGTTTTTATCTTCTATGGAATTTTTTTCCATTTTATCCATTTTATTTTTTAGAGAGCTGATTTCTTTTTCCAGCTCTCTAATCCTATTTTCCTTGGAGTTGTTTACCTTTTCCAGCTCACTAATCCTGTTTTCCTTGGAGTTGTTTACCTTTTCCAGCTCACTAATCTTGTTTCTCAATGATTTGATTTCTTTATCCATTCTGTCTTTGAATGCATGGGATGACTTCTCCAGGCTCTCTTGCCAAGCTTCCCTTTCCTTTTCCCATTTCTCTTCCAGATCTCTTGTGAGAGCCTTTTTGATTTCCTCTATTAGGTTCTTTTGTATTGAGGAGCAGCTTATATCCCTCCCAGGGGATACATCTGGGGACATTCTGTTCCTAGTCTCCTCAGCATTTGAAGTCTGCTCCCTCTCCACACAGAAGCTGTCAATGGTTAGAGCCCTTTTGAATTTTTTGTTCATTTTGTCAGAGTAGGAATCAAAGAAAACAAACTGACAAGAGAAACAATTGGTCTGTTTTGCAGGGGATGGGGCTGGATGGTATTAATGGGCTTCCTCTACAGACTGGGGGTAGGGCAGCAGAGAGCCACTAACAGAACAGCAATGACTGTACTGAGTCTGCGCTCTGAGGCTCTGAGAACGCACCGAGTCAGTCCAGGTGGGGGTTGGGGTTGGCCGGGCTCTGAGAGACGCTGGCTTTCTGGGGTTTTAATCTTCACCTCCGGTGTTTACACCCTCTCCACCGCTCCTGGCTTGCTGCCAAGACGGAGCATCCACACTGGGGCAAAAGCCCTTTCACAGAAACGGCAGAGATCACACCCCTCCCCCTCTGGTCTGAGCTGTGTGAGCTGCCTGTCTTGCTCTGGCTGTCTGCCCTCAGTCTGCACCCAGTCTGATTGACCCTCCCCCGAACAAACACAGACCTTTTCTGGCGACTTTCAAGGATGTCTTCTCTTGGTGATAATTTGTGGATTTCTTTCTGGGTCAAGCATTAAGTCAGAGGCTTGTCATGAAGTAAGTTCTGAGAGAAAACGAGGAGCTCAAGCAGCTGTCTGCCTCCATGCCGCCATCTTGGCCGGAAGTCTTTGACAAATCTTTTGTTCTAATTTTTCCCCTCCTTCCCTCCCACCCCCCAGATGGGAAGTTAACCAATACATGTTAAAAATGTTGAAATATAAATTAAATGCAATATATGTATACATGTCAAAACAGTTGTTTTGCTGTACAAAAAGAATCAGACTTTGAAATAGTGTACAATTCGCCTGTGAAGGAAATAAAAAATGCAGGCTGAAAATAATAGAGGAATTGGGAATTCTATGTAGTGGTTCATAGTAATCTCCCAGAGTTCTTTTGCTGGGTGTAGCTGGTTCAGTTCATTACTACTCTATTGGAACTGATTTGGTTCATTTCATTGTTGAAGATGGCCACATCCATTAGAATTGATTATGATATAGTATTGTTATTGAAGTATACAATGATCTCCTAGCCCTGCTCATTTCACTCAGCGTCAGTTCATGTAAGTCTCTCCAGGCCTTTCTGAAATCATCCTGTTGGACATTTCTTACAGAACAATGATATTCCATAATATTCATATACCATAATTTATTCAGCCATTCTCCAATTATGGGCATCCACTTAGTTTCCAGTTTCTGGCCACTACAAAGAGGACTGCCACAAACTTTCTTATACATACAGGTCCCTTTCTCTTCTTTAAGATCTCTTTCAGATATAAGCCCAATAGTAACACTGCTAGATCAAAGGGTATGCACAGTTTGATAACTTTTTGAGCATAGTTCCAAACTGCTCTGCATAATGGCTGGATGCATTCACAATTCCACCAACAAGTTATCAGTGTCCCTGTTTTCCCACATCCCCTCTAACATTGCGCATTATCTTTCCCTGTCATTCTAGCCAATCTGACAGGTGTGTAGTGGTCTGGTTATCATTTCTAAAAAAAAGAGAGTTCTAAGCATTGTATCTTGGTCTGATGTGCTTCATACAGATGTAAATTCTATGATGAATTCATATAAGTAAATATCCACAAACAAACAAACAAAAAAGTCAATGAAAAACAAAACCACAAATCAAAGATAATATACATATTAGAATATTTACTTGGGAACCTACAAAAAAGGAACCTCTCCCATTGGAAATGAGTTATATTCCAAAAAAGAATAAATCCCACATCTCAACCAGAGAAAAAATTCAAAAAATATCTAGCCATGAATAACCATATAATTGGAGTTTTACAAATCAACTTATTTCCAAAGTCATTTTTTTTACCTTCATGACCTTGAAGAGATAGTAGCATCTTGTATTTTTTCTCTTGAATCCAGAAGTCAGAAAACCCTAAACAATGTTACTTACTCCAGTTTTCACCAACACTGACCTACCCCTGGGTATAAGTTTGAAGTATAAATCTCCACTAATGAGAATCAATTCCTTTTTCTCCACTTAATGAGAATCAATTCCTTTTTCCATGAGCTTTGTGTTAAGGTCACTTTCCATAATACGATACAATGTGGTAGGAACTCACAAGATATAATGATTTATTATATAAATATTCCTTTTAACAAGTTCAATTTAATTCAATAGCTTCAAATATTTGAACCTACAGAGAATTGAATCTAACTCTTGTCCTTTTTAAGTTGACAATCAAAGAGAAATGTTGACATAAGTAGAAAATGATGAATGCATATATCAATCAAAAACATAAATAAATTATGATTTATATTTATTTTATGAATGAACAAAAGGTTAATGCTGAGAAGTATGAGGAATAGAAAGAATGAGGGCACTGTGAAATAGTAGCTTAGTTATGTACTTCATTTATCTTAATATTTAAATTGATACATATTCCATTTTTTTAAATAGAGAAACTAAATAAAAAAAATAAAAGCTTTATCTTCACTTAAAATTTTTTAGAAAATAGTGGAATTATAGTTTTCTTAGTTTCTAAGGCTCACATAATCTTTGAATCTAGACTTAAAAGTATAAGTACCACATTAAAATAATTAAGCCCATTTGATTTTTATCACTTTGGCTAAAGCTTTTCACCTGATTAATTAATATCTAGGAACATTGGCAAATATGGCAAAGGGTCCACAAACACTAGGAACTTTGTAGAGAAAGTCTCTGATATCCCAGGGCCTTGACTGTGTAAATATAAACAGATGGATATGTAAATGCAGCACTTGTAATGATCTTTGACTTAGTATGCATGTAATTAATTTAAAAGATGTTCATGAAAATTGTTCGCAGACATTTTAGATTAAGAATGGTTACAAGGAAGATTTTCAGATTTTTCAATATTATGCTTCTGTGGTAGATGGTTGATGAACATTGCTAATGAGGGCCACAATTTCTTAAAGTTGAAAGATTTCTGTGTCCGTGATAGGCTATATAAACATAGCAGATGTCAACATAAATGCAGTACTCAGCCATATGATTACTATGTTTATGGAACCATCTGTTGTGTTTACATTCTCTTGGACTCCACAACTTACTCATACACTAGGGAGCTGGCCTACTGAATCAAACAGTTTCAATGCGTGGTCTAATTCACACACATACACACACACACGTTTGTCATCAAAATTGTTTTTGTTTTTAACAGGTAAATGGAAGCTTGGGGAGAAAAGTTGTCCATTAAACATTTTAATTAGTACTTTCATATAAGTACACACTGATTCAGATTTTTAGTAGAAGAATTAAAAGTAAAGTCAGAATTTCTCTACTTTGAAACTATTTTGTTTTCTTTAGTTTCATTTAGTGTTTGTGTGTATATATCTATATCTATCTATATCTATATATCTATATATCTATATATCTATATATATATATATATATATATATATTTATTTATTTATTTATTTATTTATTTATAACAATCAGTGGACAGATAGAAATAACAATGAGTAAAGATGAAAATGGAAAAGAAAACAAGACGACAAGAGAAAAGATGCAAAAAAATATTTTTAGCAAATACTGACTACATACTAAAGGAATTGCTTCTTATGAGTAATGATTTTATTAAAGAAAGCAAACAAGCACAAAGAAAAAAAAACAAATATAGTCTCAGAAAGTAGTTGTAGAGTATTTAAAAACTCAATAAATTTCTTTTTATAAAGTATAAATTCTTGTTTTGTTACTTCTCCATCCCAGAGAGTTGTTTCCTTTGTTTGTTTCTTGCATCTTTTCCCATTCATTTAATATTTCTCTTTTTATATCCTATTCCTTGGCATTTTTTTTTCTATAGATCAAATGATGATTTTTTTTCCCAGATGGCCATCAAACCTGTGTGCTTACTTCATGACTTCTCTTTTAACTCCCATATGTGTATCACTAAATACCTAGATACAGATTTAATTTAATATTTCACCAGAATTTAAAATTATAAATGTCCAAAATTCCTGGAAGGTAGTCCTCTTATGGATCATATTTTTATTTTTTCTTTTTATTCACAGCTCCACCAAACTATCCCTTTCCAAATCTTTGGTGTTTTTCTTTTTTCCTTTTTATATTATATCCCACTTATTTCCAATTCCTGTTCAATCTGTAGTGTTTCTCATCTCCTTTCAATTTTTCATTTTAATACTTGTCTTTAATCAACCTGGCTTAAAATCAACTTTTGACAAGTATTCCTATCACTATTCTTTCCTCATTTTGAATTCTGTTTATACTATTTCCACATAATTGATATGCACATGCTGCTATTCATTCATTTCATTCATGTTCTACTATTAATGACCATATCTGAGTGTTTTCTTGGGAGAGATCCTGAAATGTTTTTCATTTATATTTCCAGCCCATTTTACAGATGAGAAACTGAGGAAAACAGGATTTGGAAATTTGCCCAGGATCATGAAACTAATAAGAATCTGGGGCTGGAATTAAAAATCATGAAGATAAATCTTTCTGATACCAGTTCCAGTGCTTTATCTTTTGTGTTACCTAACTATTCCCTCCTTGTGTAAAGATGTGGCCATAATGTCTCCATCTATGTGCTCTTTCTCATGCCAAATAAAATATTTGTCATTCTTTGTACATTCAATTACACTTACTGATTTCATAATTTTCTCAGATTGAGCAAATAGTTTTGCCTTGTTTGCAAGATTCTCCTTAATGTCAAAACTGTATTTCTAACATTTTTAATATTATTGCCCTGTACATAAACTTTTCATTAGCTAAATTTGCATGCTACTATTTCAAGCTTCCCTGTCTCTATATCTTTGAAATGTTGAAATACATCATTCTCCACAAAACATTTCTTATGTCTTTTATTTTAACACAAACTTTCCCTTTGAAATCTCAACAAAATTTTATATTTCTCTTCTTATAAATATATTGAAATATATTTAATTCATTTTTCTGAACTTACTTTTTCCTATAAGAAGGAAGAGACTATATTTTATTAAATTTCAATTTCATCCCAAAGTATGACAGAAAACTCTTTACAAGAACTCAAAATCAAATGCCAAAAGGTAGAAATAGTAAATGCATTTTTAAGATAACAATGCAATAAAATTACTTTCAATAAAAATGTTTGTGGCATCCCTTTTCATAGTGGCTAGAAGCTGGAAGATCAATGGATGTCCATCAATTGGAGAATGGTTGGGTAAATTATGGTATATGAATGTTATGGAATGACCAACAGGAGAAATACAGAGAGGCTTGGAGAGACTTACATCAACTGATGCTAAGTGAAACGAACAGAACCAGAAGATCATTATACACTTCAACAATGATACTGTACGAGGATGTATGCTGATGGAAGTGGATGTCTTCAACATAGAGAAGAGCTAATCCAATTCCAATTGATTAATGATGGACAGAATCAGCTACATCCAGAAAAGGAACACTGGGAAATGAGTGTAAACTGTTATTTTTACCTTCTGAATCCAATTCTTCCTATGCAATAAAAAATTCGGTTCTACACACATATATTGTATCTAGAATATACTGTAATATATTTAACATATATAAGACTGCTTGCCATCTGGGGGAGGGGGTTGGGGGAGGAAGGGAAAAAATCTGAATAGAAATAAGTGCAAGGGATAATGTTGTAAAAAATTACCCATGCATATGTACTGTCAAAAAAATTATAATTATAAAATAAAATTTAAATTTAAAAAAATAAAATAAAAATAAAAAATGGAAAAAAAACAAAACTTACTTTCAACAAAAGGCCAGGGGGAAATAGACCAAATAGTAAGTGGAAATTTAAAAAAATCTAGTCCTAAAGAATGGATGGGTAAAACAGCAAATCATAGATACAATCAATAATTTCATCCAAGAGAATAAAAATAATGAGAGAACATACCAAAATTTATGGGGTGATTACATAAAATATAGAGAAGATAAACGAATTGGGTAAGCAACTAAAAATGCTAGAAAAAGAACAAATTCAAAACCTTCAATCAAATAACAAACTTGAAATTTTAAAAATAAAAGAAGTTAATAGTAAAACAATATTTAATTAATAAATAAAACAAAGCTAGTTTTATGAAAGAACCAACAAAACAGATGAATCCTTAGTTAATTTGATTAGAAAAAGGAAAGAGGAAAATCAAGTAGTTAGTATCAAAAATGAAAAGAGAGAACTTTTCAAAAATAAAGAGTAAATTAGAGCAATAATTAGGAGTTAATTTGCCCAGCATTATGCCAATAAATTTGATAACTTCAGTGAAATGGAATACCTACAAAAATGTAGATTGCTGAGACTAACAGGAGAGGAAATAAATTACTTTAAGAAAATTTAGAAAAAGAAATAAAACAAGATATTAATCAACTCCCTAAGAAAAATTCCCCAGGATAGATGGATTTACATGTGAATTCTACCAAACATTAAAAAAAAAACAAAACAAAACAAAAAAAAAAAAAAAAAACTCCAATACTATATAAACTACTTGAAAGAAAAAAAAAAGGAATGAAGGACTCCTACCTAATTCTTTTCATGACGCAGATATGGTACTGATACCTAAACCAGGTAGGACAAAAACAGAGAAAGAAAATTAAAGACCAATCTACATATTGAATATTGACTCAACAATTTTAAATAAAATAGTAGCAAAGAGATTACAGAAAATCATCCCCAGGATAATAGAACATGATCAAGTAGGATTTATACAAGGAATGGTTCAGTATTAGGTTCAGTATTAGGAAACTATTAGCATAACGGACTTGACAAATAACAAAATTAACAAAAAACATTTGATTATCTCAATAGATGTAAAAAAAGCATTTGGTAAAATGCAATACCCATTCCTATTAAAAACACTAGAAAGTATAGGAATAAGTGAACTTTTCCTTAAAATAGTCAGTGGCATCTATTTAAAAACATCAGTAAGCAAAATACATAATGGGCATAAACTAGAACTATTCCCCATAGGATCAGGGGTGAAACAAGGTTGCTCACTATCATCATTTTTGTTCAATATTGTCTTAGAAATGCTAGCTTTAGCAATAAGAGAATAAAAAGAGATTCAAGTCATTAGAGTAGGCAATGAGGAAACAAACTTTTCACTCTTTGCAGATATGGTGTTATGCTATACTTAGAGAACCCTAGAGAATCAACTAAAAACTATTAGAATTAATCTACAACTTTAGCAAAAGTGCAGAATACAAAATACATCCACATAAATTAGCACAATTTTTTTTGTGTACCACTAACAAAACCCAACAGCAAAAGATACAAAAAGAAATTCCATTTAAAATAACAATAAAGAGAATAAAATATTTGGAATCTATCTGCCAAAGGAAAGTCAGCAACTATATGAGCAAAATTATGAAACACTTTCCACACAAATAAAGTCAGATCTAAATAATTGGAAATATATAAAGTGTTTTTAGATAGGTAAAACAAATAGGATAAAGATGACAATACAAATCAAACTCCAAATAAAATATTTTACTGATGTAGAAATAATAATAAAATTCATCTGAAAGAATAAAAGATCAAGAATTTCAAGAGAACACACACACACACACATATATTTTATAATTAGAATTTTTTGACAGTACATATGCATGGGTAATTTTTTAACAACATTTTCCCTTGTACTCACTTCTATTCCAAATTTTCCCCTCCCTGCCTCTACTCTCTCCCCTAGATGACAGGCAATCCCATACATGTTAAAAGAGTTATAGTATATCCTAGAGAAAATATATATGTGCAGAACTGAATTTCTTGTTGCACATTAAGAATTGGATTCAGAAGGTAAAAGTAATCTGGGAAGAAAGACAATAGTGCAAACAGTTTACACTCATTTCCCAGTGTTCCTTCTCTGGGTGTAGCTGATTCTGTCCATCATTGATCAATTGGAACTGAATAAGATCTTCCCTATGTTGCAGATATCCACTTCCATCAGAATACATCTACATACAGTATTCTTATTGAACTGTATAATGATCTCCTGATTCTGATCATTTCACTCAGCATCAGTTGATGTTAAGTCTCTCCAAGCCTCTCTGTATTCCTCCTGTTGGTCATTTCTTACAAAGCAATAATATTCCATAACATTCATATACCATAATTTACCCCACCATTCTCCAATTGATGGGCATCCATTCATTTTGCAGTTTCTAGCCACTACAAAAAGGGCTGCCATAAACATTTTGGCACATACTGGTTCCTTTCCCTTCTTTAGTATTTCCTTGGCATATAAGCCCAGTAGTAGCACTGCTGGGACAAAATTTATGCACATTTTGATAACTTTTTGGGCATAATTCCAGATCGCTTTCCAAAATGGTTGGATTCTTTCACAACTCCACCAAGAATGCATCAGTGTCCCGGTTTTCCCACATCCCCTCCAACATTCATCATGATTTTTTTTCCTGTCATCTTAGCCAATCTGACAAGTGTGTAGTGGTAACACAGAGTTGTCTTAATTTGCATTTCTCTGATCAATAGTGATTTGGAACACTCTTTCATATGCATGTAAATACTTTCCAGTTCATCATCTGAAAATTTTCTGTTCATATTCATTGACCATTTATCAACTGGAGCATGGTTTGATTTCTTATAAATTAGAGTCAGTTCTCTATATATTTTGGACATGAGGCCTTTATCAGAACCCATAACTGTATAAATATTTTCCCAATTTGTTACTTCCCTTCTAATCTTGTTTGCATTAGTTTTGTTTGTACAAAAGCTCTTTTTTTTTTTTTTTTTTTTTTTGGTTTTTACATGGTGTAATCAAAAATTTCAATTTTGTGATCAAAAATGAACTCTAGTTCTCCTTTGGTCACACGTTTCTTCCTCCTCCACAAGTCTGAGAGGTAAACTGTCCTATGTTCCTCTAATGAATTTATGATCTCATTCTTTATGCCTAAGTCATGCTACCATTGTGATCTTATCTTGGTATATGGTGTTAAGTGTGGGTCCATATCTAATTTCTGCCATAATAATTTTTGTTAAATAATGATTTCTTATCCCCAAAGTTGGTTTGTCAAACACTAAATTGCTATAGTTGTACACGATTTTGTCCTGTGAACCTAACCTATTCCACTGATCAACTAGTCTACTTCTTTGCCAATAGCAAATGCTTTTGGTGACTGCTGCTTCATAATATAGTTTTAGATAAGGTACAGTTAAGCCAACTTCATTTGATTTTTTTTTCATTAATTCCCTTGAAATTTTTGACCTTTTCTTCTTCCATATGAATTTTGTTGTTATTTTTTCTAGGTCATTCAAATAGTTTCTTGGGAGTCTGATTGGCATAGCACTAAATAAATAGATTAGTTTAGGGAGTATTATCATCTTTATTATACTCGCTCGGCCTATCTAAGAGCACTTAATGTCTTTCCAATTATTTAAATCTGACCTTATGTTTGTGGAAAGTGCTTTGTAATTTTGCTCATATAATTCCTGACATTTCTTTGGTAAATAGATTCCCAAATATTTTATACTCACCACAGTTGTTTTGAATGGAATTTCTCATTGTATGTCTTGCTGTTGGATTTTGTTGGTGATGAATAAAAATTCTGAGGATTTATGTGGATTTATTTTGTATCTAGTAACTGTGCTAAAGGTGTGGATTATTTCTAATAACTTTTTATTAGACTCTCTGGGGTTTTCTAAGTATACAAGCATATCATCTGCAAAGAGTGATAATTTGATTTCCTCATTATTTACTCTAATTCCTTTAATCTCTTTCTTCATTCTTATTGCCGAGGTTGGCATTTCTAATATGATATTGAATATGATAATGGTGATAGTGAACAACCTTGTTTCACTTCTGATCTTGCTGGGAAAAGTTCCACTTTATCAACATTACATACGATGCTTATTGATGATTTTAAATATATGTTCCTGACTATTTTGGGGATTAGTCAATTTATTCCTTTTTTATTAATTGTATAATTGTAACATTCTTGACAGTACATATGCATAGGTAATTTTTACAACATTAACCCTTGTACTCCCTTCTGTTCTGAATTTTTCCCCTCCTTTACTCCACTCCCTGCCCTAGATGGCAGGCTTTCCCACACATATTAATTATCGTATACCTATAGTATATTCTAGGTACAAAATATATATATATATATATATATATATATATATATATATATATATATATATATATATATATGTGTGTGTGTGTGTGTGTGTGTGTGTGTGTGTGTGTGTGTGTGTGTGTGTGTGTGTGCAGAACCGAATTTTGTTGTTGTTGTTGTTGCAAAGGAAGAATTGGATCGAAAAGGTAAAAATAACCTGGGGAGAAAAACAAAAAAATACTAACAGTTTACATTCATTTCCCAGTATTCCTTCTCTGGGTGAAGATGATTCTGTCCATCATTGATCAATTGGAATTGGATTAGCTCTTCTCTATGTTGAAGATATCTACTTCGATCAGAATACATCCTCATAGAGTATTATCTTCTGGTTCTGCTCATTTCACTCACCATTAATTGATGTAAGTCTCTCCAAGCCTCTCTGTATTCATCCTGCTGCTAAATTCTTAGAGAACAATAATTTTCCATAACATATATTCATATACCATAATTTACCCAACCATTCTCCAATTGATGGGCATCCATTCATTTTGCAGTTTCTAGCCACTACAAAAAGGACTGCCACAAACATTTTGGCACATACTGGTCCCTTTCCCTTCTTTAGCATTTCCTTGGGATAAAAGGGTATTGATAACTTTCTGGGCATAATTCTAGATTGCTCTCCAGAATGGTTGGATTATTTCACAACTCCACCAACAGTGCATCAGTGTCCCAGTTTTCCCACATCCCCTCCAACATTCATCATGATTTTTTCCTGTCATCTTAGTGAATCTGAGCAGGTGTGTAGTGTCTCAGAGTTGTCTTCATTTGCATTTCTCTGATCAATAGTTATTTGGAACACTCTTTCATATGAGTGGAAATAGTTTCAATTTCATCATCTGAAAATTTTCTATTCATATCCATTGACCATTTATCAACTGGAGCATGGTTTGATTTCTTATAAATTAGAGTCAGTTCTCTATATATTTTGGACATGAGGCCTTTATCAGAACCCATAACTGTATAAATATTTTCCCAATTTGTTACTTCCCTTTTAATTTTGTTTGCATTAATTTTGTTTGTATAAAAGTTTTTTTTTTTTTTTTTTTTTTTTACTTGGTGTAATCCAAAATTTCAAAATTTCAATTTTGTGATCAAAATGAACTCTATTTCTCCTTTGGTCACAAGTTTCTTCCTTCTCCACAAGTCTGAGAGGTAAACTATCCTATGTTCCTCTAATGAATTTATGATCTTATTCTATTTGCCTAATCATGGACCCATTTTGATCTTATCTTGGTATATGGTGTTAAGTGTGGGTCCATATCTAATTTCTACCATAATAATTTTTATCAAATAATGAATTCTTATCCCCTAAGTTGGTTTCTAAAAAATTTCAATTTTGTGATCAAAAATGATCTCTAGTTCTTCTTTGACATAAATTACTTCCTCCTCTACAAGTCTGAGAGGTTAACTATCCTATGTTCCTCTAATTTATTTATGATCGCGTTTTTTATGACTAAATCATGGACCCATTTTGATTTTTATCTCAGTAGGTGGTGTTAAATGTGGGTCCATGCCTAGTTTCTGCCATACTAATTTCCATTTTTCACAGCAGTTTTTGTTAAATAATAAACGCATCCAAAAATTTGAGATCTTTTTGTTTGTCAAACACTAGATTGTTATGTTTATTCATTGTCTTGTCCTGTCACTTATTTTTTGGTTTATTCTCCCCTGGCTTTTTACTGAATATTATTTTCATTGCATTGTGGTGTGAAAAGGATGCATTTACTATTTCTGGCTTACTGTATTTGATTTTGAGGTTTTTATGTCGTAGTATATGATTAATTCTTGTATAGGTTCCATGAACGGCTGAGAAGAAAGTGTACTCTTTTCTGTCTCCATTTAACTTTCACCAAAGATCTATCATATCAAACTTTTCTAGTATCCTATTTACCTGTTTAACTTCTTTCTTATTTATTTTGTGGTTTGATTTATTTAATTCTGAGAGTACAAGGTTGAGATCTCCCACTATTATAGTTTTGGTTTCTATTTCTCCTTGCAGCTCTCTTAATTTATTTTTTAAGAATTTAGATGCTCTTAAAGAATGACTGGGTGAAACAGCAAATTATAGAAACAATTAATAAATTCACTCAAGATAATGACAATGATGAGAAATCATAACAAAATCTGTGGGATGCAGTTAAAGCAGTAATAAGGGGGAATTTTATATCTTTAGAGGCTTATTTGAACAAAATAGAGAAAGAGAAGATTGATGCTAAAATCTTAAATAAGATATTAGCAAAAAGACTTCAGAAAATCATCCCCAGGATAATACACTATGATCAAGTAGGATTCATACCAGGAATGTAGGGCTGGTTTAATATTAGGAAAAATATTAGTATAATTGACTATATTAATAATCAAATTAATAAAAAGCATATGATCATCTCAATAGATGCAGAAAAAGCATTTGATGAAATCCAACATCCATTCCTACTAAAAACGCTTGAGAGTATAGGAATAAATGGACTATTCCTTAGAATAATCAGGAGCATATATTTGCGACCATCAGTAAGCATAATATGCAAAAGAACTAAACTGCAACCTTTCCCATTAAGATCAGGAGTGAAACAAGTTTGCCCACTATCACCATTACTACTCAACATATTACTAGAACTTCTAGCCTCGGCTACAAGAGCCAAGAAAGTGATTCAAGGAATTAGAATAGAAAATGAGGAAATCAAACAATCACTCTTTGCAGATGACATGATGGTATACTTAAAGAACCCCAAAGATTCCGTTAAAAAGCTATTAGAAATAATTCAGAATTTTAGCAAAGTGGCAGGATACAAAATAAATCCACATAAATCCTCAGCATTTTTATTCCACCATATTTATATCACCAACAAAATGCAACAGCAACAGCAAGAGATACAAAGAGAAATTCCATTCCAAACAAATGTTGAGAGTATAAAGTATTTGGGAATCCATCTACCAAAGAATAGTCAAGAATTATATGAGAAAAATTACAAAACACTTGCCACAAAAATAAAATCAGATTTAAATAATTGGAAAGACATTCAGTGCTCTTGGATAGGCCGAGCGAATATAATAAAGATGACAATACTCCCCAAACTAATCTATTTATTTAGTGCTGTACCAATCAGTCTCCCAAGAAACTATTTTAATGACCTAGAAAAAATAACAACAAAATTCATATGGAAGAATAAAAGGTCGAGAATTGCAAGGGAACTAATGAAAAAAAAAAAAAAGTTAGATGAAGGTGGTCTAAATGTACCTGATTTAAAGCTATATTATATAGCAGCAGTCACCAAAACCATTTGGTATTGGTTAAGAAATAGACCAGTTGATCAGTGGAACAGATTAGATACAAAGGACAAACAAGGGTACATCTATAGCAATCTAGTCTTTGACAAACCCAAGGATATCAACATTAGGGATAAAAATTCATGATTTGGAAAAAACTGTTGGGAAAATGGGAAATTAGTATGGCAGAAATTAGATATGGATTCATACTTAACACCATATAACAAGATAAGATCAAAATGGGTCCATCATGTAGGCTAAAGAATGAGATAATAAATAGATTAGAGGAACAGAGTATAGTCTACCTCTCAAACCTGTGGAGGAGGAAGGAATTTGTGACCAGAGGAGAATTAGAAATCATTATTGATCACAAAATAGAAGATTTTGATTACATCAAACTAAAAAGTTTCTGTACAAACAATACTAATGCAAACAAGATTAGCAGGGAAGTAACAAATCAGGAAAATGTTTTTAAAGTTAAAGGTTCTGATAAAGGTCTCATTTCCAAAATATATAGAAAATTGATCCTAATTTATAAGAAATCAAACCATTCTCCAATTGATAAATGGTCAAAGGATATGAACAGACAATTCTCAGGTGATGAAATTGAAATTATATCCACTCATATGAAAGAGTGTTCCAAATCACTACTGATCAGAGAAATGCAAATTAAGACAACTCTGAGATATCACTACACAAATGTCAGATTGGCTAGGATGAGAGGAACAAATAATGATGAATGTTGGAGAGGATGTGGGAAAACTGGGACACTAATACATTGCTGGTGGAGTTGTGAAAGAATCCAGCCATTCTGGAGAGCAATTTGGAACTATCCCCAAAAAGTTATCAAACTGTGCATACCCTTTTATCCAGCATTGCTGCTATTGTGCTTATATCCGAAAGAAACACTAAGGAGGGGAAAGGGACCTATATGTGCCAAAATGTTTGTGGCAGCTCTTTTCCTAGTGGCTAGAAACTGGAAGATGAATGGATGTCCATCAATTGGAGAATGGTTGGGTAAATTATGGTATATGAAGGTTATAAAATATTATTTCTCTGTAAGAAATGACCAGCAGGAGGAATACAGAGAGGCTTGGAGAGACTTACATCAACTGATGCTGAGTGAAATGAATAGAACCAGAAGATCGCTGTACACTTCACTGTTGTATGAAGATGTATTCTGATGGATGTGGATATCTTCAACATAAAGAACATCCAACTCACTTCCAGTTGATCAATGATGGACACCCAGAGAAGGAACACTGGGAAGTGAATGTAAATTGTTAGCACTGCTTTCTATCTACCCAGGTTATTTATACCTCCGGAATCTAATACTTAATGTGCAACAAGAACATTTTAATTACACACATATATATATTGTATCTAGCTTATATTATAACATATGTAAAATTTATGGGATTGCCTGTCATCAAGGGGAGGGATTAGAAGGAGGGAGGGAGGGGATAATTTATAAAAATGAATAGAAGGGATAATATTATAAAAAATTACTTAT
The DNA here is from genome assembly GCF_048593235.1 of Sminthopsis crassicaudata. Taxonomy (NCBI): domain Eukaryota; kingdom Metazoa; phylum Chordata; class Mammalia; order Dasyuromorphia; family Dasyuridae; genus Sminthopsis; species Sminthopsis crassicaudata. Next base: position 193,209,786 of record NC_133619.1, read on the forward strand.
GCATATATACTGTGAAAAAATATAAATAAATAAAATTTAAAAAAAATTTAGATACTGCACCACTTGGTTTGTATATGTTTAATATTGATACTGCTTCATTATCCATGCTACTCTTTAGCAAGTTATAATGCCTTTCCTTATCTCTTTTAATTAGATCAATTTTTTTTTTGCTTAATCTGAGATGAGGATGGCTACCCCTGCTTTTCTGGCTTCACCTGAAGGATAGTAGATTCTGCTCTACCCTTTTACTTTTATTTTGAATGTATCACCCTGTTTCAGGTGTGTTTCCTATAAACAACATATAGTAGGATTCTTGCTATTAATCCATGCTGCTAACTGATTCCTCTTTATCAGGGAGTTTACCCCATTCACATTTATGGTTAGAATGACTAATTCTATATTGTTTGCCATCCTGTTAACCCTTGCTTATTCTTTTCTCCTTTCATTCCCTCTTATCCCCCTACTCAGTATTAAACTTGTGAGCACCACTTGCTTTTCACAGTCTTCCCTTTTTAGTGTCCCTCCCCCACCTGAATGTTCCTTCCCCTATTTTACCCCTTTTAACAATGTCTGTATTCCTTTTCCTTTAGCTTACTCCTTATAGCCCACTTTTTCAATGAAGTGGAAGAAGTTTCACCATAAATTAAATATGTCAGTTGATATACACTATGTTCATCCCCTCTTTTCTTTCTCTCAGATATAATAGGTTACCTTAGCCCCTTCATGAGATGTAGTACCACCACTTTACCCTTTTTTGTTATAATATAATTTTCTTTCCACCTCTGGTTTCTAGGACAAATTATGCATGTGTTCTTTACATATCTTTGTGGAAGAAATATCGTTCTCAAGATTTCTTTTTACCTTTTTAGAAATCTCTTGAGTTCTGTATTTGAAGATCAAACATTTTGTGTAGATCTGGTTTTTTCATCAAGAATAAATGAAATTCACTTGAGGGCGGAGCCAAGATGGCGGAGAAGAAACACACGACTCTGTGAACGTCCTCACTCCCTCACAACCAATTAGATAAATTAAGTCTCAGAATTAGCCCAGGACTGATAGATACCACAAGAACTGGAAGCACGACTTACCAGCTGAAGAGAATCTGGAGTTTCAACAGACAAGATCAGTCCCCAGGGGAGGAAGAAGAGAGGCCAGCACAGACGGCTGGGTGCTCGCATACTGCGCCCATTGCGTTGGGAAGGGCTCTGGGATCAGAGAAGCCACTGAGGTAAAGGAATCTGGCACAGGCAGTTAGCTCTTCTCTGCTAATTATTTAGCAGTTCAGAAGAGAAAGCCAAAATATTTTAAAACTCAGATTAGATTTTCCCCTGATCCTGGAGGTGACTCAGCAGATCTCGGCACCAGGGGGTGTGGCCTCAGGTACCTCCTGAGAATAGTTAAGAGATTGACAAGTGGGTGGATACGGGCCAAGGCAACACACACTGCCTAGCTTAGCTGGAGGGAGTGGAACTCAGCTCCAGGAAGTCCCAGAGAAGCGGAACGTTTGAACTAGGGACCTCGGTTTCTGGCAGACACTTCCAGTTTGAGCACAGGGGCTTTTCACTTCACCTGCTGCAGACATCCACGCCCCACCCGGACACATAGGCTGGGCTTTGTGCTGTCTTTACTATTCAACGCCTGCGAGGCACAGTAGTGCTAATCAACTCTGAGGCACCTCCAGGGAGGGGGTGGGGAACTCTCTCCCAGAGCTCTATCTTAGCTCAGGCGCAGGAGCCGCTGCATCCATCCAGTCTGGGAGGAAGCTGGTAAAGAAGTAAATAAATAACTTCCTACCCCAGGGACAGACCCCAAAAGATTTTTTAAGTATGAGCAAAAAGCCAAGAAAAGCCATAGATTCCTTCTATACAGAGAAAGAGCGGGTATCCAACCCTGAGGAAGTTAACAGGAGAGAGACAGCAGATAACAACCTAAAGGGGAACGATTCCTGCCCCCCATCACATAACTCTCTCCTAGAAGAAACTCTTAAAAAATTGAGGGAGATTGAAGAAAAATGGGGAAAGGAAAGGGAAGCTATGATAGAGAATGACAACGTCCTGAAATTGGAGTTGGAAAAAATAAAAAATTCACAGAAGATGCAGGGAAACAAAATTTATGAATTAGAAAAGGTTAAAAAAAACACAGGAAAGTAGGATTTCTGAATTGGAAAAGATAAAAAAGTCTCAAGAAATTAGAATTTCTGAATTGGAAAAAGAAAATAATTCTCAAAAAAAAAAATTGGGGAAATGGAAAAAAATGCAATACAGCAAAATAATTCATTTAAAAATGAAATTGGGCATTAACAAAAAGAACTAAAAACTGTGAAAGAAGAAAATAACTCCTTAAAAGTCAGGATGGAACAAATAGAAATGAATGATTCACAGAGAACCCAAGAATCAGTCAAACAAAACAAAAAAAATGAGAAGCTGGAGAACAACGTCAAATACTTACTGGGAAAATCTGTAGACCTGGAAAATAGATCTAGGAGAGATAATCTGCGGATTATTGGACTTCCAGAAAACTATGACCAAAAAAAGAGCCTAGATTCTATTTTACAGGAAATTATCAAAGAGAACTGTCCAGAGATAATAGAAACAGAAGGCAAAGTAGATGTGGAAAGAATTCATCGAACTCCTTCTGAAATAGACCCTAAAAAAAGAACACCACGGAATATAGTGGCTAAGCTGCAGAATTACCACACAAAGTAGAAAATCCTGCAAGCAGCTAGAAAAAAACAATTTAAATACCAAGGTGCCACAATAAGGGTCACTCAAGATCTGGCTGCCTCTACATTAAAAGATGGAAGGGCCTGGAACCTGATATTCTGTAAGGGAAAAGATCAAGGACTGCAACCAAGAATGAACTTCCATGGAAGAAGATGGTCATTCAATGAAACAGAGGAATTCTATATGTTTCTAAGACAAAAACCAGACTTAAACAAAAAATTTGATCTACATCCACAAGACTGAAGAGAAACAGAAAAAGGTACACAGAACCCTTGAGAACTGTAACTCTGTTGTGGGTATATAAAAAATACTCAAGGATAATTTGATTTTACTGATATAAAAGAAAAAAAGGGGGGTGTGGTAAAGGGAAGGAGGTCGGTTCAGAAAAAGGGGAAGGAGTGATAAAAAGAGGGAAACTACATCCCAGGAAGAGACATAGAAAATACACCATATCTGAGGGAACTTAGTGAGGGGGAGAATCATTGTGTGAATCTTACTCCCATCAGGAGAGGCTCAAAGAGTAAATAATTAACATATTTGTTTTTCAGAGAATTTTCTCTCACCTCATTAAAAGGGGGGAGAGGAAAAGGGAAAAGGAAAAGGAGAATAAGTGAAGGGACTTGGAGGGAGGGGGGAGGGATCCTTAAAAAAAACAAAAAAAAAAAAGAGGGAGGGTTGCGCGTCACAAGGGGGGTCTATAAATTAAATTTTGGGGAGGGGGATCAGGGGGGTCAAGGGAAAAAAGCATAATCTGGGGATAATACGATGGCAGGAAATACAGAATTAGTAATTTTAACTGTAAATGTAAATGGGATGAACGATCCCATCAAACGGACACGGATAGCAGATTGGATCAAAAAGCAGAACCCTACAATATGTTGTCTACAGGAAACACACTTAAAGCAGGGAGATACATACAGAATAAAGGTAAAAGGTTGGAACAGAGCCTATTATGCTTCAGGTAAAGCCAAAAAAGCAGGGGTAGCTATCCTTATCTCAGATCAAGCAAAAGCAGAAATAGATCTCGTTAAAAAAGATAAGGAAGGAAACTATATCCTGCTGAAATGTAGCATAAATAATGAAGCCATATCGATACTAAACATATATGCACCAAGTGGTATAGCATCTAACTTTCTAAAGGAAAAGTTAAGAGAATTGCAAGAAGAAATAGACAGTAAAACTATAATAGTGGGAGATCTCAACCTTGCACTCTCAGATTTAGACAAATCAAACCACAAAGCAAACAAGAAAGAAATTAAAAAAGTAAATAGAACATTAGAAAAACTAGGTATGATAGACCTTTGGAGAAAACTGAATGGCAATAGAAAGGAATATACTTTCTTCTCAGCAGTTCATGGATCCTATACAAAAATAGACCATATATTAGGACATAAAGATCTCAAAATTAAATGTAGGAAGGCAGAAATAATAAATGCCTTCTTCTCATATCACAATGCAATAAAAGCTACATTCAGTAAAAAGTTAGGGGTAAATAGACCAAAAAGTAATTGGAAACTGAATAATCTCATCTTAAAGAATGACTGGGTGAAAGAGCAAATTATAGAAACAATTAACAATTTCACCCAAGATAATGACAATGATGAGACATCATATCAAAATCTTTGGGATGAAGCTAAAGCAGTAATAAGGGGAAATTTTATATCTTTAGAGGCTTATCTGAAGAAAATAGAGAAAGAGAAGATTAACGAATTGGGCTTACAACTTAAAAGGCTAGAAAAAGACCAAATTATAAAACCCCAACCAAAAATTAAACTTGAAAAACAAAAATTAAAAGGAGAAATCAATAAAATTGAAAGTAAAAAAACTATTGAATTAATAAATAAAACCAAGAGTTGGTTTTATGAAAAAGCCAATAAAATAGATAAACCTTTGGTAAATTTGATCAAAAAAAAGAAAGAGGAAAATCAAATTGATAGTCTTACAAATGAAAAGGGGGATCTTTCCACCAATGAAGAGGAAATTAGAGAAATAATAAGGAGTTACTTTTCCAACTTTATGCCGATAAATTTTTTAACTTAAGTGAAATGGATGACTTCCTCCGAAAATATAGGCTCCCTAGATTAACAGAGAAGGAGATAAATTGCTTAAATAGTCCCATTTCAGAAAAAGAAATAGAACAAGCTATTAATCAGCTCCCCAGGAAAAAATCCCCAGGGCCAGATGGATTCACATGTGAATTCTACCAAACATTTAAAGAACAATTAGCCCCAATGTTATATAAATTATTTGAAAAAATAGTGGATGAAGGAGTCCTACCAAACTCCTTTTATGACAAAGACATGGTACTGATACCTAAACCAGGTAGATCGAAAACTGAGAAAGAAAATTATTGACCAATCTCCTTAATGAATATTGATGCTAAAATCTTAAATAAGATATTAGCAAAAAGACTTCAGAAAATCATCTCCAAGATAATACACTATGATCAAGTAGGATTTATTCTAGGAATTCAGGGCTGGTTTAATATTAGGAAAACTATTAATATAATTGACCATATTAATAATCAAATTAATAAGAACAATATGATCATCTCAATAGATGCAGAAAAAGCATTTGACAAAATCCAACATCCATTCCTACTAAAAACTCTTGAGAGTATAGGAATAAATGGAGTATTCCTTAGAATAATCAGGAGCATATATTTAAGACCTTCAGTAAGCATAATATGCAATAGAAATAAACTGCAACCTTTCCCAGTAAGATCAGGAGTGAAACAAGGTTGCCCACTATCACCATTACTATTCAATATAGTACTAGAAACGCTAGCCTCGGCAATAAGAGCCGAGAAAGAGATTCAAGGAATTAGAGTAGGAAATGAGGAAATTAAACTATCACTTTTTGCAGATGACATGATGGTATACTTAGAGAACCCCAAAGACTCTGCTAAAAAGCTACTAGAAATAATTCAAAATTTCAGCAAAGTGGCAGGATACAAAATAAATCCACATAAATCCTCGGCATTTTTATATATCACTAACAAAATGCAACAGCAAGAGATACAAAGAGAAATTCCATTCCAAACAAATGTTGAGAGTATAAAATATTTGTGAATCCATCTACCAAAGAAAAGTCAGGAATTATATGAGAAAAATTACAAAACACTTGCCACAAAAATAAAATCAGATTTAAATAATTGGAAAGACATTCAGTGCTCTTGGATAGGCTGAGCAAATATAATAAAGATGACAATACTCCCCAAACTAATCTATTTATTTAGTGCTATACCAATCAGACTCCCAAGAAACTATTTCAATGACCTAGAAAAAAATAACAAAAAAATTCATATGGAAGAATAAAAGGTCAAGAATTGCAAGGGAACTAATGAAAAAAAAACTCAGAGGAATGTGGTCTAAGTGTACCTGATCCAAAGCTATATTATATAGCAGCAGTCACCAAAACCATTTGGTATTGGCTAAGAAATAGACCAGTAGATCAGTGGAACAGATTAGATACAAAGGACAAAAAAGGGTACATCTATAGCAATCTAATCTTTGACAAACCCAAAGATTCCAACATTAGGGATAAAAATTCATTATTCGGAAAAAACTGTTGGGAAAACTGGAAATTAGTATGGCAGAAATTAGATATGGATCCACACTTAACACCATATACCAAGATAAGATCAAAATGGATCCATGATTTAGGCATAAAGAGGGAGATAATAAATAGATTAGAGGAACAGAGGATAATCTACCTCTCAGACTTGTGGAGGAGGAAGGAATTTATGACCAGAGGAGAACTAGAGATCATTATTGGTCACAAAATAGAAGATTTTGATTACATCAAACTAAAAAGTTTCTGTACAAATACTAATGCAAACAAGATTAGAAGGGAAGTAACAAATTGGGAAAATATTTTTAAAAACAAAGGTTCTGACAAAGGTCTCATTTCCAAAATATATAGAGAACTGACCATAATTTATAAGAAACCGAACCATTCTCCAATTGATAAATGGTCAAAGGATATGAACAGACAATTCTCAGAGGAAGAAATTCAAACTATATCCACTCACATGAAAGAGTGTTCCAAATCACTACTGATCAGAGAAATGCAAATTAAGAGAACTCTGAGATACCACTACACACCTGTCAGATTGGCTAAGATGACAGGAACAAATAATGATAAATGTTGGAGGGGATGTGGGGAAATTGGGACACTAATACATTGCTGGTGGAGTTGCGAAAGAATCCAGCCATTCTGGAGAGCAATCTGGAATTATGCCCAAAAAGTTATCAAACTGTGCATACCCTTTGACCCAGCAGCGCTACTACTGGGATTATATCCCAAAGAAATACTAAAGAGCGGAAAGAGACATATATGTGCCAAAATGTTTGTGGCAGCTCTTTTTGTTGTAGCTAGAAACTGGAGGATGAATGGATATCCATCAGTTGGAGAATGGTTGGGGAAATTGTGGTATATGAAGGTTATGGAATATTATTGCTCTGTAAGAAATGACCAGCAGGAGGAATACAGAGAGGCTTGGAGAGACTTAAATCAACTGATGCTGAGTGAAATGAGCAGAACCAGAAGATCACTGTACACTTCAACAACAATACTGTATGAGGATGTATTCTGATGGAAGTGGAAATCTTCAACATAAAGAAGATCCAACTCACTTCCAGTTGATCAATGATGGACAGAGGTAGCTACACCCAGAGAAGAAACACTGGGAAGTGAATGTAAATTGTTAGCACTAATATCTGTCTGCCCAGGTTGCATGTACCTTCGGATTCTAATGTTTATTGTGCAACAAGAAAATGATATTCACACACATGTATTGTACCTAGACTATATTGTAACACATGTAAAATGTATGGGATTGCCTGTCATCGGGGGGAGGGAATAGAGGGAGGGGTGGTAATTTGGAAAAATGAATACAAGGGATAATATTATAAATATATATATATATATATATATATATATATATATATATATATATATATATATATATATATATATATATATATATATATATATAATAAAAAAAAGAATAAATGAAATTCATTTATTTTATTAAATGTCCATCTTATTCCCTGGAAAATGATGGGTAAGTTTTGCTGGGTAAGTTATTCTTGGCTGCATAACAAGTTCCTTAGCCTTTTTGAAATATCATATTCCAGGCCCTTCATTCCTTTAATGTGGACACTGCTAGATCCTGGGTTATCTTTATTGTGGCTCCTGTATATCTGAATTGCTTTTTTCTAGCAGCTTCCAATATTTTTTCCTGGGTCTTTTGGTTCTTGAACTTGGCCACTATATTTCTTGGTGTTTTTATTTTAGAGTCCCTTTCAGTAGATGATCGGTGTAGTTTTTCACTGTCTATTTTACCCTCTGTTTCTAAAACATCTGGACAGTTCTGTTGGATAATTTCCTGGAAAATAGTGCCCAGACTATTTTTTTCCTCACAGTTTTCAGGGAGTCCGATTATTCTCAAATTGTCTCTCCTGGATCTCTTTTCCAGGTCTATTTTCTTCCCAATAATGCACTTGACATTCTGCCCAATTAAAACAGCCCTTTTCTGGATATCTTGCCATCTAGGGCAGAGGGTGGGAGGAAGGAGGGAAATATTTGGAACACAAAAAGTATGCAAGTTTAAATATTGGAAAATTGTCTGTGCACATGTTTTGAAAATAAAAAAAAATCTTCAAGAAAAAATGAAGTTTTCTCCTTAGGTCTATCACATACAAGTTTCTAAAATTCTATTAGTTTCCTTATTTTTTTTAAATTTACTTTCCATAAAATATTTCCGTACTTTATTTACTTACGAGTATAGTTTTGTTTTCTATTTTTTCTTTTGACTTGCTTTAATAACTTTTCTAAGAATTTGGCAGCTGCATTACTTGGTGCATATACATTTAGTATCAGTACCACATTATTTTTTATGATTCCCTTTAACAAGATGTAATTTCCTTTTTTTATCTTCTTTTAATTAAGTCTATATTTGCTTTTGCTTCCTTTGAGATTAGAATTATTATATCTGCTTTTTTTTTTCTTCAGCTAAAGCATGATAAATTGTTCTCTAGCCTACTTGGTATCTGTCACTTTGCTTCAAAGCTTTTTCTTATAACCAAAATAATGTAGGATTCTGGTTACTAATCCAGTATTCTATTTGCTTCTGTTTTATGGGAGTGTTCATTCCATTCTCAGTAAAAGTTATGATTACAAGCTGTGTATTTTCCTACCTCCTATTTTCTGCTCAGTATATACTTTTGTTCTCTATTTTCACTATGCCTTTCTCTGTTTTGCTTTCAATCTACCTGCTCTTAGACTTCCCTCTTTTCTATCACCCATTTTTTTCTTACTTTATCACTTTCTATTAATGTTTGCAATACACTTAATACTTTCCTGAATACCTTTTGCTTCTTTTTCTAATTTTTCTTCTACTTCTCTTATTTACTTTTTAAAATATTTTATGAGTACTTTCAAGAAGCATCTTTGGTTTGAGACATCCTTTGTAATCTGTCAGGTGGGATTTTTTTTTTCTTTTACTTTGAGTTTGCATTTTGATCTTCCCTGACACCATAGTCGTTTGCTATGTTTAAGTTGTTTTTTGGCCAAGATGGCGGAGAAGATACACCCGATTTTATAAGCTCCCTTCTTCCCTCAATATCAATTAGTTAAATCAGCCTCAAAAATAACACTGGACTGATAGAAACCACAAGGACTGGAAGCACGGCTTACCAGCTGAAGAGAATCTGGAATTTCAACAGAAAAGGTCGGTTACCAGGGGAGGAAGAAAAAAAGGCCAGCACAGACAGGGTTAGGTGCTAGCACACTGCGCCGATTGAGCTGGGGAGAACTCTGGGATCAGAGAAGCCACTGAGATAGAAGAACCTGTCACAGGCTGTTAGCTCTTCTCTGCTTATAAAACAGCTGTCCAGAAGAGAAATCAAGCCACTTTAAAATATAAAGCCAGATACTAGAACCACCCCAATCTGGAAGTGACCTAACAGGTCTCGGCAAGGCTGTGCAGCAGCTTCCTGCTGTCCGGAGCTTCACCTTGGAGTAGTTAAGAGCTTGAACAACTGGGACACAGCTCAAGGCAACATCTAATTAACACAGTGCCTGCATTGGCTGGAGGCTGTGGAACTCAGCCACAGAAGTCCCAGAGAAGTAGAACCTTTGAAATACAGACTGTGATTTCTGGGCAGACACTTCCAGTTTGAGTGGAGGGGTTTTTCACTTCAGCTGCTGATATCCACGCCCCATGGGACTCTTTGGCTGGGCTTTGTGTCGCCTTTACTGTTCATTCTTAAACCTCAGGGAAGTCTCTAGGACACACAGCGGGGTCCTTCACAGGGCAATCCTCACAGCGCAGCCTTACTAATCACGTCTGAAGCACTTCCCGGGAGGGGGAGGGGAACTCTCTCCCAGAGCTATCTATTAGCTCAGGCACAGGAGCCGCAGCATCCATCTGGTCTGGGAGGAAGCTGCTAAAGAAATAAATAAATAAACTTTTTACCCCAAGGACAGGTCCAAAAAGATTTTTTAACCATGAGTAAAAAGTTAAAGAGAACTATTGATTCCTTCTACACAGAGAAAGAGTGGGAAGTTAATAGCAGAGAGTCAGCAGATAACAGCCTAAAGGGGAATGATGCCTGCTCCCCATTACATAACTCTCTCCTAGAAGAGACTATTAAAAAGTTAAGAGAGTTTGAAGAAAAATGGGGAAAGGAAAGACAAGCTATGATAGAGAATAACAACGTTCTGAAATTTGTGTTAGAAAAAATGAAGAATTCACAGGAGATTCAGGGAAACAAAATTTGTGAATTAGAAAAGGTTAAAAAATCACAGGAAAGTAGGATTTCTGAATTAGAAAAGATAAAAAAGTCTCAAGAAAGTAGGATTTCTTAATTGGAAAAAGAAAATAATTCTCTAAAAAAATTAGGAAATGGAAAAAAATCAATAGAGCAAAATAATTCATTTAAAAACTCAATTGGACATATACAAAAGGAACTAAAATGTGAATGAAGAAAATAACTCATCAAAAATCAAGACAGAACAAATAGAAATGAATGATTCATTGAGAACTCAAGAATCAGTCAAACAGAACAAAAAAAAAATGGAAAAGCTGGAGAATAACATCAAATACTTACTGGGAAAATCAATAAACCTAGAAAATAATTCTAGGAGAGATAATCTGATGATCATTGGACTTCCCAAAAACTATGACCAAAAAAAGAGCCTAGGTTCTATTTTACAGGAAATTATCAAAGAGAACTATCCAGAGATAATAGAAACAGAAGGGAAAATAGGCTTTGAAAGAATTCATCAAACACCTTCTGAAAAAGACTCTAAAAAAAGAACTCCACAGAAATTTGTGGCTAAGCTGCAGAATTACCACACAAAAGAAAAAAAAAAAAAACATTGCAAGAAGCTAGGAAAAAAGCAGTTCAAATATCAAGGGGCCACAATAAGGGTCACTCAAGATCTGGCTGCCTCCACATTAAAAGATCGAAGGGCCTGGAAGCTGATATTCCAAAGGGGAAAAGATCAAGGATTGCAAACAATAATAAAATACCCAGCTAAGTTTAGCATTTTCTTCCATGGAAGAAGATGGTCATTCAATGAAACAGAGGAATTCCATTTGTTTCTAAGAAAAAAAGAAACTGACTTAAAAAAAAGTGTGATCTACATCCACAAGACTGAAAAGAAACAGAAAAAGGTAAACAGAACTCTTGAGAACTGTATCTCTGTTGTGGATATATGGAAAGTCCGCATGGATAATTTGATTTTACTGATATAAAAAAAAGAGGGGAGTAGTAAAGGGCAGGGAATAGTATCAGAAAAAGGGCAAGGAGTCATAAAAAGAGGGCAACTACATCCCAGGAAGAGGCATAGAAAATATACCATATGTGAGGGAATTTAGATAGGCGGAGAAACATTGTGTAAATCTTATTCTCATCAGAAGAGGCTCAAAGAGTAAATAATTGACATATTTGTTTTTCAGAGAATTATCTCACCTCATTAGAAGGGGGAAGAGGAAAAGGGAAAATGAAAAGGGAAATAAGAGAAGGGACTTGGAAGGAGAGGGGAGGGATACTAAAAAAGGGAGGGCTGTGCATCACAAGTGGGGTGTATAAATTAAATATTGGGGAAGGGGTTCAGGGGAGTCAAGGACAAAAGCATAATCTGGGGATAATATGATGGCAGGAAAGACAGAATTAGTCATTTTAACTATAAATGTGAATGGGATGAACTCTCCCATCAAACGGAGATGGGATAGCAGACTGGATCAAAAGTCAGAACCCTACAATATGTTTTTTTAAAGGAAACACACTTAAAGCAGGGAGATACATACAGCGTAAAGGTAAAAGCTTGGAGCAGAATCTATTATGCTTCAGGTAAAGCCAAAAAAGCAGGGGAAGTCACCCTCATCTCAGATCCAGCAAAAGCAGAAGTTGATCTAATCAAAAGAGATAAGGAAGGAAAGTATATCCTGCTGAAATGTAGCATAAATAATGAAGCCATATCAATACTAAACATATATGCAACAAGTGTATAACATCTAACTTCCTAAAGGAGAAGTTAAGAGAGTTGCAAGAAGAAATAGACAGCAAAACTATAATAGTGGGAGATCTCAACATTTCACTCTCAGAATTGGACAAATCAAACCACAAAACAAATAAGAAAGAAATTAAAAAAGTAAATAGAACATTAGAAAAACTAGGTATGATAGAACTTTGTAGAAAACTGAATGGCGATAGCAAGGAATATACTTTCTTCTCAGCAGTTCATGGATCCTATACAATAAATGACCATATATTAAGACATAAAGATCTCAAAATTAAATGTAGGAAGGCAGAAATAATAAATGCCTTCTTCTCAGATCACAATGCAATGAAAATTACATTCAGTAAGAAGTTAGGGGTAAATAGACCAAAAAGTCATTGGAAACTGAATAATCTGATCTTAAAGAATGACTGGGTGAAACAGCAAATTATAGAAACAATTAATAATTTCACCCAAGATAATGACAATGATGAGAAATCATACCAAAATCTGTGGGATACAGGTAAAACGGTAATAAGGGGAAATTTTATATATTTAGAGGCTTATTTGAAGAAAATAGAGAAAGAGAAGATTAACAAAATGGACCTGCAACTTAAAAAGCTAGAAAAAGACCAAATTAAAAACCCACAACCAAAAATCAAACTTGAAATACAAAAATGAAAAGGAGAAATCAATAATATCAAAAGTAAAAAAAAAAAAAAAAACTATTGAATTAATAAATAAAACCAAGAGTTGGTTTTATGAAAAAGCCAATAAATAGATAAACCTTTTGGTAATCTGATCAGAAAAAGGAAAGAGGAAAATCAAATTGTTAGTCTTACAAGTGAAAAGGGGGATCTTTCCACCAATGAAGAGGAAATTAGAGAAATTATAAGAAGTTACTTTGCTTAACTTTATGCCAATAAATTTAATAACTCAAGTGAAATGGATGACTTCCTCCAAAATATAGGCTTCCTAGATTAACAGAGGAGGAGATAAATTGCTTAAATAGTCGCATCTCAGAAAAAGAAATAGAACAAGCTATTAACCAAATTCCTAAGAAAAAGTCCCCAGGACCAGATGGATTTACATGTGAATTCTACCAAACATTTAAAGAACAATTAACCCCAATGCTATATAAACTATTCAAAAAAAATAGGGGATGAAGGAGTCCTACCAAACTCCTTCTATGACACAGACATGGTACTGATACCTAAACCAGGTAGATCAAAAACTGAGAAAGAAAGTTATAGACTAATTTCCTTAATGAATATTCATGCTAACATCTTAAAAAAGGTATTAGCAAAATGACTTCAGAAAATCATTCCCTGGATAATACACTAAGATCAAGTAGGATTTATACCCGGAATGCAGGGCTGGTTTAATATTAGGAAAACTATTAGTATAATTGACCATATTAATAATCAAATTAATTAAAAACATATGTTCATTTCAATAGACGCAGAAAAAGCATTTGATAAAATCCAACATCCATTCCTCCTAAAAATTCTTGAGAGTATAGGAATAAATGGAGTATTCCTTAGAATAATCAGGAGCATATATTTACGACCTTCAGTAAGCATAATATGTAGTAGAGATAAACTGCAACCTTTCCCAGTAAGATCAGGAGTGAAACAAGGTTGCCCACTATCACCATTACTATTCAATATAGTACTAGAAACACTAGCCTCGGCAATAAGAGCCGAGAAAGAGATTCAGGGAATTAGAGTAGGAAATGAGCAAATCAAACTATCACTCTTTACAGATGACATGATGGTATACTTAGAGAACCCCAAAGACTCTGCTAAAAAGCTATTAGAAACAATTCAGAATTTTAGCAAAGTTGCAGGATACAAAAAAATCCACATAAATCTTCAGCATTTTTATATATCACCAAATAAATGGAACAACAAGAGATACAAAGAGAAATTCTGTTCCAAACAAATGTTGAGAGTATAAAGTATTTGGGAATCCATCTACCAAAGAAAAGTCAGGAATTATATGAGAAAAATTACAAAACACTTGCCACAAAAATAAAGTCAGATTTAAATAATTGGAAAGACATTCAGTGCTCTTGGATAGGCCGAGTGAATATAATAAAGATGACAATACTCCCCAAACGAATCTATTTATTTAGTGCTGTACCAATCAGACTCCCAAGAAACTATTTTAATGACCTAGAAAAAAATAACAACAAAATCCATATGGAAGAATAAAAGGTCGAGAATTGCAAGGGAACTAATGAAAAAAGTCAGATGAAGGTTGTCTAGGTGTACCCGATCTAAAGCTATATTATATAGCAGCAGTCACCAAAAACATTTGGTATTGGCTAAGAAATACACCAGTCGATCAGTGGAACAGATTAGGTACAAAGGACAAAAAAGGGTACATCTATAGCAATCTAGTCTTTGACAAACCCAAAGATACCAACATTAGGGATAAAAATTCATTATTAAAAAAAAAAACTGTTGGGAAAACTGGAAATTAGTATGGCAGAAATTAGATATGGATCCACACTTAACACCATATACCAAGATAAGATCAAAATGGGTCCATGATTTAGGCATAAAGAATGAGATCATAAATAGATTAGAGGAACATAGAATAGTCTACATTTCAGACCTATGGAGGAGAAGGAATTTATGACCAGAGGAGAACTAAAGATCATTATTGATCCCAAACAGAAGATTTTGATTACATCAAATTAAAAAGTTTCTGTACAAACAATACTAATGCAAACAAGATTAGAATTGAAGTAAACAATTGAGAAAATCTTTTTACAGTTAAAGGTTCTGATAAAGGTCTCATTTGCAAAATATATAGAGAACTGACCCTAATTTATAAGAAATCAAACCATTCTCCAATTGATAAATGGTCAAAGGATATGAACAGACAATTCTCAGATGGTGAAAATGAAACTATATCCACTCATATGAAAGAGTGTTCCAAATCACTACTGATCACAGAAATGCAAATTAAGATAACTCTGAGATACCACTATACACCTGTCAGATTGGCTATGATGACAGGAACAAATATTGATGAATGTTGGAGTGGATGTGGGAAAACTGGGACACTAATACATTGTTGGTGGAGTTGTGAAAGAATCCAGCCATTCTGCAGAGCAATTTGTAACTATGCCCAAAAAGTTATCAAACTGTGCATACCCTTTGATCCAGCATTGCTGTTATTTGGCTTCTATCCCAAAGAAATACTGAGGAGGGGAAAGGGACCTATATGTGCCAAAATGTTTGTGGCAGCTCTTTTTGTAGGGGCTAGAAACTGGAAGATGAATGGATCATCCTTCAATTGGAGAATGGTTGGGTAAATTATGCTATATCAAGGTTATGGAATATTATTGCTTTCTAAGAAATGACCAGCAGGAGGAATACAGAGAGGCTTGGAGAGACTTACATCAACTGATGCTGAGTGAAATGAACAAAACCAGAAGATCGCTGTACACTTCAATGTTGTATGAGGATGTATTCTGATGGAAGTGGAAATCTTCAACATATCACTTCCAGTTGATCATTGATGGACACAAGCAACTACACCCAGAGAAGGAACACTGGGAAGTGAATGTAAATTTTTAGCACTACTGTCTATCTTCCCAGGTTACTTATACATTCAGAATCTAATACTTAATGTGCAACAAGAAAGTGGGATTTACACACATATATTGTATCTAGGTTATATTGTAACACATGTAAAATGTATGGGATTGTCTGTCATCAAGGGAAGGGAGTAGAGGCAGGGAGGGGATAATTTGGAAAAATGAAATACAAGGGATAATGTTATTAAAATTATTCATTTATATATACTGTCAAAAAATTATAAATGAAATATTTAAAAAAAAGTTGTTGTTTTTTTCCTGTTGCTTGCTCATTTTCTTTTTTTCATATTTTCAGATTTTTAAAGTTGAATTCTACTGTAATACCTGAAGTGCTTTCCCAAGATTCTTGTACTACTATGAGCATTGGCTTTAATTACAGGGGCACCTTGTTTTTGGAATTGTTCAAAGTAGTTTGTAACACTACCTGCTCTCTACAGGCAATGGACAAGTTTCCCAGACTGGCAATTTGTCTTCTGAGCAGAGAGGCTGCCTTACTGGTCTGTTGTCCTACTAAGCCAAGACCCAGGGTCTTACTTGGTGATTTGCTGTAATTAAGACCCTCTCAAAGCCTTTCCTGACCACTATCTGAGCTGGCCTGATCATCCTTTTTTTACCCTAGTGAGTCCAACCTTTCTTGAAATCTTTCTAATCTATCTTGAGCTGGAGAGTGGTTTCATTCCCTATGACTCTATTCAGTGCTTGCTTTCATTTGGTTTTTAAGGGAAACTGGGAAAATTGGAACAGCTTCTTGGCTTTACTCTGCCATCTTGGCTTCTCCTTTGGAACTCCCAAGAGCAGTATTTTATTGTGATGAGTTGCAAATTATTTATCTTTTCTCAACAATCCATGCCAAAATGATTCCTAAAGGACTAATAGCTATGATGAAAAATCCTATCCTTCAGAGAAAAAAAAAAAAAAAAAAAAAAAAAATATATATATATATATATATATATATATATATATATATATATATATATATATATATATATATATATATATATATAATTCTCCTTTGGAACATAGGTAATGTGGAAATATTTCATAGTACTTTGCATATGTGTTATCTATCAAATTTCTTGCTTGTCCAGGAGGGAAGAATGAAGAAACAGAAAATTTGCAATTCAAAATTTGGAAAAATGAATGTTAACTATTTTTGTTTACATGTAATTGCAGAAAAATTTCTATAAAATTAATATCCAGAAAATAGTCAATATAGACTCTATTTATGCAACTATAAATTATATTTACTATATAGCAACATATTTTGTTACTCTACACTGATATTGTGATTCTATATTATTTATTTTATTCTAAAACTAATGAGACTAAGATAAATGTAATTGAGCAGAGAACATATAGTATTTAATACAATGTGATTATCTAAGAATATTCTTTTAAAAAGGAAAATTTTAAAGTGTTGAGATATTTGTTTTTCATTTAGTATACTCAGGGAACTTGGAATTGGGCAAGGAAATGCATGAAAGAAGAAATTCACAAATGTGTACATATTTTCTTGTATCAGTATATGAATACCTCATACATATGCAAATTTAAATAATAACATGGTGTTTACACAAACATCAAATAATCTGGATCTTTATCATGACATATCTAGATTTTAGGATTTAGTTAAACAAAAACCATTTTATTTTTTTAAATTTAATTTAATTTTTTATTAATTATAGTTTTTATTTATCAGATATATGCATGGGTAATTTTACAGCATCGACAATTGCAAGATCTTGTGTTCTAATTTCTCTCTCCTTCCCCCTCCCCTCCAGATAGTAGGTAGACTAATACATGTTAAATATGTTAAAGTATAAATTAAATACAATATATGTATACATGTCCAAACAGTTGAAAAAACAATTTTTATATACATTTTGTGAATCTGATGTAATGAAATTTACAAATTTATTTCTCAAAATAAAAATTAATTAGGAAATAGAATAACAGGAAAGAATGAAGTGGAATTTTCAAAGACACAAAATTTTATTTCTTATAAGAAACATTTAATATGTATTTCCACATATTGTTAGTAAATGTATTTATTAAGCAAGTACTAATGATATAAAAATGCAGGAAGGCAACACATAAAGGAAATCTCTAAGACAAGCTAAAGGAGAGGTCACAAGTGATAAAGTGGGAGAAGTCTGAAGAGAAAACAATGCAATCCAAAGTGAAGTAAGCCTGTCCTGTTTGCCTCCATGGCATGGTGGTTGGTAATTGTGGCTTATCAATCATGTAAAGAAGTTATGGTTTTAAGAAAAAATCCATTCTAAGAAGTCTGCTGGAGATGGAAGAATCTCTAGAAGTAGATCTTGCAGATAGCCACATTAAAGTGGATGAAATAAAATATAATATACTTCAAATTCTTAAAAAAAAAAAAGAAAAAAAGAAAAGAAAAAGAAGAAGAAAAAGAAAGAAAAGAAAAGAAAATATTTTAGATTTCATAGTTTTCACAAAAATTTATATGGCAACCAATTTAGCACCAAATAATTAAAATGCATTGTTTAGTGGTACAATTGACAATGAAAGAAAAAATGGTATAAATAACATAGAAGCTTCAAATATTATAGCATTCTAGTTCTTTTTAAAAAAGATAATTTGTAATAGAGACTTTTATGTAATAATTATAAGAATCTTTGTTATTCTACTAGCACTGGATAATATAACATTAAAATGAAAAATAATTTAATGAAAAGATTATTGGAAAAATAGGTGTGAATGAAATCATAAAAAGACAAACATTTGCATGATTGCATGGAACTACAAAAGTTTTTAGAATGATATATGATATAAAGAAATTTGAAAGAGACAAAAAAGCATAAATTTCTTTTTTAAGATAATAAAATATAAGTGAAGATTACATATATATATATATATTTATTTATTTATAAAATATATATATATATATATATATATATATATATATATATATATATATGTATATTTATAAAAGATATAGGAATATGTCTTCTATTCCCTAATACACTCATCCCTCTGCCTTGGAAAACTGATTCCTTTTAAATTGTTCTAAGATGTAATGTTCTGTTGTCTCATGATTTGAGATCATTCTCTGGTAGGAGATTTCTTGGGGAGCTTCTGGGGAGGCAGCCTTGGCTTTAGTTCTGTATTGTGTCTTTTAAAGTCTTGAATGTTTTCCTGTCAAAATCTCTCCAGCCAGCTTCAGTCTTTACCTCCCTCTGAATCCAAAGCCTTCAGTCAGTATGAAGGTAGAATCTCAAATCCCTCTTCTTCCTGAATCCTGGCTCTGAATCTCCTCGAGGTTCCCTGAAGTTCTCTTGGGAAGTCCTACCCTTGACTCACTCCAGACTGACCCTTCCAGACTCTTACTTCTTCCAGACTGCCTTTTTCTAGACTGCCTTCCTGCAGATTGACCCTTGGCTCCTTTTATCCTCCCAGAGAATGGGCTTGTGGGTACTCCAAAGGTGTAAACTCCTTTAAAAGTGCAAACTCCACCCAGAAGTCCAAAGATGGGGCGGAGCCAAGATGGCGGAGAAGAAACACAAGACTCAGTGAACGTCCTTTTAAAGGTGTGAACCAAAGGTGTGAACCAAAGGTGTGAATTGAGCTAGAGAATTGCTAAGTACCGACTTACCACCTAGTAAGGAACCTAACACTAAGACTCCTGTATTTTATTCGTTGGTGTCTTTCAGTAATACTGGCAAAACCAACTCACTTCCAGTTGATCTAATGATGGACAGAGGTAGCTGCACCCAGAGAAGAAACAACAACAACAACAATAACAACAACAACAACAATAACAAAAAACCGATATGACTTGCCCTTTCAGGGGAACGTTAGGGTCATTAAAGGAACTAAATTTCTGAAATTTAGTTCATTCCCTGTTCTAGTTTTTATTAACTCTGTATGGGCCTAGTCATTGGTCATCAGTATCAGATATACATGCTGCTGCATTGTTTTTTGTCCATGTAAATGAATGAAGTAAACTGAAAAATAGGCTATCTTCATTCATTCTATCCTTTCTGACAAGGTGGTCAAAAGTCTCTTTTAAATGATTAAAATTTTGTTTTTATAAATCTCTAGATGTTTTCTGAAAATAGAACATTTTGAGAGTTTTGCCATTCAATCCTTTCTTCAAATTAAACTTTCTTCTGGATCTTCTGCACAATCACAATAGCCAACTCTTTGGAAGAGCATGCTTCTATCTATTGCATACCTTGTTTTTTATTTATTGTATGATGTTCATTGAGCAGATTTGTTTTTATTTTTATATTACATAGATTCTTGATGGGAAATATCTTTTAGAAAATTAACAAGATTTTTTTTTCTTTTTATGTAAATAGCTTGTCAACAATTACACATATCCTTTACACAGACAAATAGACACACATGTATTTCATTTACTTGTCAGTCCATATTACATGGCAGATTCTAAAATATTGTTTTAGAAAGTCTATTATTTTTCCTTCTTCAAATATCTGCATTCATATACTGGTGAATCATAAATATTTTGTATGTTGAAAATGAGAGAACAGGCTTGTGAGCCAGTAATTATTAATGTCATTTTAGTTTTTTTAAAAAAATTATTAACATCCAAGACTTATTTTCAAACTCTTTGTATCTTCTCCAAATAAATTTGGTCAAATATAGCTATTTTCACACATTTTTCTCTCTTTTGCGATATTTTTAGCTCCCTTATGTAATTACATCTGACATTATGACCCAGAAATGAAAATTCCTGTTGCATACTTTTGTTTCTTATTTATTTGATGGCATGTTTAAGAGATTCATTACCAAGTTTCCTACATTGAGATGATTCCATATTTTGCTAAATTAGTTCCCACAAAACGATTTTTATTGTCAGAGCAATGCTCAAAACGTTTTGCAGTATAGTAGAACTTGCCGGAGTTTACATTTTAAAGCCAGTCCCAGATAGCTCAAAGTGATTTCCATGTAATGATGAGACATAATAGGAATCATAGTAAAATTGCATAGATGGGATAGCTTCATAGGTTGATCAGATGGAATATCATCCTTTTATTTAGTTGGTTTCATGTTATGATTAGTTGAGATCATTTAAAGAAGGAAGTATAGTTCAAAGATATCTTTATCCCTCCCCAGGTTGCATCACTGATTTATCTGCCCTTACACATTAGAAAGTCATTCTACTCCTGGACTACTCATGTTGGAGACATACTACTACTAAGGCCTCAGTTTTTGATTGACTGGTTGATTCTAGTGTCTCCAATTTAGATCCAGGCCAAAGATCTCCAGGCTCCATAGCTGACTTATCTTCACAGGAATTTTTTCAAACAATTCCTAGCACCAGGAGTTTTCTATATCACCATGATTTGTTTTCCTTTCCCTCTTTTCAGTAGCCTGTCAGATGTGTTCACCTCGTTAGAAGGTAAGTTCCGTTAGAGAAGATATTGTCTTTCTTCTTTTGTCTTCTATTTACCAGATTTAGCATTATGTCTGAGCCACAGAAATCCCTTAGTAAATATTAACTGACTAATTCGTTGTGATAAGGCATACCTAGATGAAAAGTTTCCTCCTAAAAACAATAAACACTAAGAATTCTTGGTCAATTTAAGATTAAAGAAAGTAGCTTATAGTATAAAAATATGATTACCTTATACAAAGAGCAACAACTTTTTATCCAAATGTCTCACTGTTTTTGGTAATGAAAGTATTTCTATTGAATTTACCAATAACTATGAAACAAATTTTTAAGTCGATATTGATTTTTGCAAATACATAGTAATCCAAAACAGACCTATTAGTTAGACACACACATTACTGGGGAGAGATGGGGCTGTGAGTAGATATTACCTAGAGAATACCTCAAAACTGGAGTTCCATTTGTGACTTGGATGATTGCCCCCAAGTGACAAAAATAGTTGATCTATTTACCTCACAAAATCATAATATGAAACTTTTATGAACTAGAAATGCAAATTTAATCTATCTTTAAACAAAAATGCAATGTAAAAGTGAATAAAAAGAGTATTAAATTTTCTTATTTGGCATTTCATTTCTACTCTATGTATAGACTATGCTGCATCCTTCAATGTGATGAGGATTCCATGTTCATGATTGTTTTCCATTTTTCCCACCTAGATTATTGTCAATAATCCTGTTGGCCCTGTTAACCTCTTCATTGAGGTTGTGATAAAAGCAAATACTTAAGTAGCAAAATGTAGTCCTGTGGTTATTGAAATGACATAAAAACTATGTGAATATGAGCCTCGAAGGACATCAGGTAAAATCACAATTGTGGAAACACCCATTCATTTCATAAAATAGTATGCCAAATCAAGTTGGCACACTTTTTGAGCCCATAGTTTATTGAAATTCCTACAGAAATCAAATATTAAATGTATAGAGAAATTACAGACAGAAATATTGATTGTACCTAAAAGGTTCTCAAGGCCATTTCTGTTCTTGTGTTGAATTTTTCATTTAATGTTATTTTTTTCTCTTGCTTAACCAATGGTTACCTAGGGCCTAACAAGAGTAATTTTTTTTTTCATTTGAACTTGCTTCTTTTTTGTTTACATAAACAAAATAAGTCAATACTAGATACAGAAAAGTATAGACTTAAATTGAAGGTATTACATTTTATCTTTATTTTTTATTTCATAGAAGCATTTATCCTTTTATCTTGAATAACAGCAGTGAAAAGGGGAAAAGGCCATTATGCTTCTCAAGAAGCTTTATTTAAAGAGCAACTCAACACAAAATTAACACATCAAAAGCAACATTGAAACTACAAATCAACTGTTTTATAAATTATTGCAACAAATTTAATTCTTGAAAGATATAGAATGAAAAACTAAACTTAAAAAGAATATCAAAGAAGCATTAAAATAAAAAGCTTACAAATCATCTATTAAATTTTTGCATTATTGTAAAAATACATTGTTCCAATTTTTATTTTAAAATTGAATTTAAATTAGTTTATTATTCCTATTTTGCAAACTCATGATATACTAGCATGAAAAAACTTGCCTTGTAAAAGCATGGATGAAGTTCAATTTCATCTTATGAATTCTTCATGAGATCAAGTTTAGTGCAATTATTTTTAGAATTACTAGTTAGTGAATAGATTTTCTTACATGGGCTTTTCTAACTGATAACAACATAACTTTACATGATTCTTTTTCATCAGTATATTTTTACCTGCTCTGGTATTTTAAATCTAGTATATTCCTCTCATAATATATTTAAATAATAAGCTATATACAGATATTAAAAACAGATTCACTATTCTCAAATTTCAATCAGTTAATTATCCATTGTTTTTTAAAACAAATTCAGGTTTTAGGAATACACATACACACATGTATGAAGATAAATATTTGAAGAGTGAAAAGGAAACAGAAATATTTAAACCATAAAACTTTATTTAGAAAATGAAGGGAAGCTGAGACTTCCAAAGTGCTTTATAAATATGTTCTCATTAAACTTCAAAACACTCTATTAAATATACAACAAGTATTTAAAATTTATTTATTATACCAATTAACAGCATGTCCTAGAGTTGTTATAATTAATTTAAAGTTTTCCCTGTCAGGCACAAAAAGGTATGATACATTTTTTCTTATATATATAATTGGCTAGTATGCCTGAAATATAGTCACTATACATTTCAGAAATTAAAAAAAAATCCCTGATGTATTTCTGTACTCTCTATTTCACTTTTTATCTTGAACTTGAAAAAAATATTTTATATATAAAGAATAGAAATAAAAAGGATTTTATGTGAAACCACATATTGCCATTACATATAAATTCTTGTGAACTATATGTATAAATATACATATAAATATATATATTTATATATATACATATTGCCATTACATATAAATTCTTGTGAACTCTTGTGTATAAATATACATATAAATATACATACACACCTATATATTCCTTAATTCTCCTTTCTTTTTCATTGTACTCATTTCTTCTTTTATGCTATTAAGGGTTTTAAAAGAGAGTTTCAAAGGCATAGAATCTTAGGTTCAATTGAACTAACTTAGGGATTTTTCTAAGGAAACACACAGGTAGACATTTGTAAAAGTATGAGCAGAATTCATTCTTCTGGTTTAAGAACCAAAGTTCTATTCAATCTCTATTTCTCTATTGGATTTTGTGTTTTGATTATTTTTAATCATTTTAATATTATAAACAAATTAGAAATACACTTAGTTATGATATTTTTTCTAGGTCTGTGAAATAATTTATTGGGAGTTTAATTGGTATGGGGCTAAATAAGTAGATTAATTTAGGTATTATTGCCATTTTTATTATTTGCTCTGCCTAATCCAGCCACAAATACTTGATATTTTTCCAACAGATTAGATTTGACTTTATTTGTGCGCAAAATGTTTTGTAGTTGTATTCATATAGTTCCTGACTGCCTAGACAGATAGATTCCCAAATATTTTATACTCTTGACAGTTATTTTTAAGGGAATTTCTCATTCTACCTCTTGCTGCTGGACTTTGTTGGTAATGTGCTGATGATTTATGTGGGTTTATTTTGTATCTTGCAACATCGTTAAAGTTGTATATTGTTTCTAGTAATTTTTTAGCTGATTGTCTAGGGTTCTCTAAGAATATCATCATTTCATTTGTAAAGAGTGATAACTTGGTTTCCTCATTACCTACTCTAATGCCTTTAATCTCTTTTTCTTCTCTTATTACCATCCCTAACATTTCTAATATAATATTGCATAGTAATGGTGATAGTGAGCAATCCTGTTTCAACCTTAACCATATTTGGAATGATTCTACTTTGTTCCCATTATATGATACTTGCTGATATTTTTAAATAAATGCTACTGATCATTTTAAGAAAAAGTCCATTTTTTTTCTTATACTAATGTTTTAGTGGGTGTTTGATTTTATGAAATGTTTTTTTTTTTTTTTTCCTGCATCTATTGAGATCTTAGTTTGGTTATTGATATAGTCAATTATGGTAACAGTTTTCCTAATATGGAACCAGCCTTGCATTTCTGGTATAACTCCTACTTCGTCATAGTCATCCTGGGAATGACTTTCTGTAATCTCTTTGCTAATATTTTATTTAAGATTTTTGCATCAATATTCATTAGGAGAATTGGTCACCCTCCCTGATTTAAATATCAGCACTATATCTGTGTCATAAAAGGTATTTGGTAGGACTCCTTTTCCTATTTTTTTCAAATAGTTTATATAGTTTTGGAATTAATTGTTCTCTAAATATTTAGTAGAAATCATATGTAAGTCCATCTGGTCCTGGAGATTTTTTCTAAGAGTGTTAATTATTAGCTTGTTCTATTTCTTTGTCCAAAATGGGACTATTTAAATCATTTATTTCTTCTTCTGTTAACCTGGGAAATATATTATTTTGTTGACATTTCCCCATTTCATTTATATTATAAAATTTATTGATTTATAGTTGGGCAAAATAACTTCTAATTACTAGTCTAATTTTCTCTTCATTGGTGGAAATTTCTCCCTTTTCATTTTTGAGACTAACAATTTGATTTTCTTATTTCCTCCAGATTAACTAAAAGTTTATCTATTTTTGCTAGTTTTTTTTTCATTAAAAAAAAACTCTTAGTTTTTATTTCCATATCTCTTTTAATTAGATCAATTTTTGCTTTTACTTGATCTGAGATCAGGTTTGGTATCCTTGCTTTTTTTTACTTCAACCTGAACCACAATAGATTCTGCTCCAGCCCTTTACCTTCACGCTGTATGTATCACTCTGCTTTAAATGTATTCCTTGTAACCAACATATTATAGGATTATGGCTTTTAATCAGTCTTCTATCTGCTTCCATTTTATGGGAGAGTTCTTCCCATTTACCTTCACTGTTGAAATAACTAATTATCTATTTCCTACCATCTCATTTACCTCAAGTTATGCCTCTCTTTTACTTTTCCTTCTTTCCCTCTTTCCCAGTATTTTTCTTCTGACCACTACCTCCTTCAAACACCTTTTCCCCTTTAGAGCCCCTCCCCCTTCCTTAGACTTTTCCCCTTTTTCCTATTTTACTTCCTTTTTCATCTTTTTCCAATACAAGCCTCTACCTCTACATCTAATTTCCTACCTCTAATTTTTTTTCATATTATCATAATAAAATCAAATTATACCTGCATTCTCTAAGTGTGCCCATAACAAAAATATAGTTCTCAAGAGTTCTTTCCTTTTTATCTTTTTATGCTTCTCTTGACTTCTGTGTTTGAAGATCAAATTATTTTTAGCTGTAGTGTTTCTTCCCATAAAGATAATGCTCATTTTAGCTGGATAGCTTATTCTTAGCTGTAATCCATGTTCCTTTGCCCTTCAGGATATCAGATTCCATCCCCTTCAATGCTTTAAGGTGAAAGTTGCTAAGTCCTTAATCATCCTGATTGTGGCTCCTAGATATTTAAATTGTTACTTTTTGGCTACTTGCAATATTTTTCTAAATTTCAATAGTTCTTAAATTTAGCCAAAATATTCCTTGGTATTTTAATTTGGGGGTTTCTTTCAGTTGGTGATCATTGAATCCTTTCAATGACTATTTTACCTTCTGTTTCTAGGACATCAGGACAGTTTTCCTTTATGATTTTTTATAATGTCATAATGTCTAGGTTTTTTGTTTCATCATGGCTTTTAGGAAGTCCAATAATTCTTAGATTTTCTCTCCTAAATCTGTTTTCCAGGTTAGTTGTTTTCCGAGGAGGCATTTCATATTTTTTCATTTTTTTTTTATTTTTTGTTTTTGTTTGACTGATTCTTGATGTCTTATTCTCATTCACTTCCATTTGTTCAATTCTAATTTTTAGTGTTTTATTTTCTTCAATTGCCTTTTTTTGTATTTGGCCAGTTGCATTTTTAAATCAATTGTTTTATTCATTGCATTTTTTTTTTAATTTCACAACTCTGTTGTTCAACAAGTTGGTGTCTTTTCACATTTATTCTTAAGGAATTATATGCTTTTTCCTTTTTCATCAAATTTATTTTAATGAGCTTTCTTCAGAAAATTTCTGTTTTTCCTTTTCCATATCCTCTTGCAAAGATCTCATTTCCTTTTCCCATTTTTCTTCTAACTCTTTTAATATTCTTTTTGAAATCTTCCAAGAAAGCCCTGTGAAATGTGGACCAAGTCATATTTCTGTTTGGGGCTTCAACTGGAGATTATTGGTTTTTAGGAACCTCAGCATTTGAGGTATATTCTTATCTCTCTCCATAAAAGCTATCTATGGTGAGAGTTTTTTTTTTAATTTTTTTTTTTTTAAGGATTGAGGTCTGCTCTTAATGCAAGAGAGTGACAGATGCTCTGGGGCGATTCTGTTGATTGACTTCTGGTGTGTGGGTAATTATACCTATGTACAATTGGACTTTTGTAACAAATCTGCCAAATCACCTGCTTGCAACCTGAACAGAGTAGCCTAAAATGTTTGCAGAATATTCTCTGGTGTGGGATGCACAACACTCTGGCTCCCCATTTCAGCACTTTGCCCTGGGCTCCTTGTGCTATACCTTGGCTCACAGACTGTCCCCCTGCCTGGTTGAAACAGAGCTATTCTGAAGTCTTCCATATTACCTTCTTGGAAATGTGTTGTAATGCAAATATTTGTGAGTTCTGTCACTTCAAAAAAAAAAAGTTTAAAGGCTTAATCTGCTGTCTGTCTGCCATTTTCATTACTGGGTGTGGTTCTTTTCAACAATGAGGTGCTTCAGGCCAGTTCTGTTAGGTTTGTGATGAAGAGATCCATCTGTATGGAGAATGAGGATTGTTTGAATTGTATTTTCATTTTGTTGTTGTTGTTGTTGTTCATTTGCTTTTTTTCTCATTTTTTCTTTCCATTTTGATCTGATTTTCTTGTTCGCCAGGATAAAAGTTAAAATATGCATAGAAGAATTGCATGTTTAACATGTTTTGGATTACTTGGTATCTAGAGAAGAGTTGGGTGGAAGGAAGTGAGAAAATTTTGAAATACTAGGTTTTACAAGGGTAAGTGTTGAAAACTATCTTTGGATATATTTTGAAAATAAATTGCATTTATCAAAAATAGAAGAATCAGAAGAGAAAAAATAACAAAAATAACAAAAAAAATAAAAATAGTACCTTTCAGTGTACTCCACAATTGTTTCTCTGGATCGAGATAGATAGCATTGTGCATCTTTTAGAACTGTCTTACATTACAATATTGCTGTTAAGTTCAAAGTCTGATAAGCTGATCATCCATACAATGTTGTTACCATGGTCAGTGTTCTCCAGGTTCTGCTCACTTTATTCAACATCATTTGATAAAACAGTTCCAGATTTTTCTGAAATCTACCTCTGCTAGTTTTTTTTCATTAAAAAAAACCTCTTAGTTTTTCTTTCCATATCTCTTTTAATTAGATCAATTTTTGCTTTTACTTGATCTGAGATCAGATTTGTTATCCTTGCTTTTTGTACTTCAACCTGAACCACAATAGATTCTGCTCCAGCCCTTTACCTTCATGCTGTATGAAGTAATAATATTTCAACAAATTCATATGGCACAATTTGTTCAGTCATACCCCAATTGATGGACACACCTTCAATTTCCTAGTCTTTGGCCCCACAATGAGAACTACTATCAACATGTTTGTACTTGTGACTCATTTTCCATTTTTCAAAATTACTTTCAGATACAAAACTAAAAGAAGTAATTGCTGGGTTAAAGGGTATGCAAAATTGTTTAACCCTTTGGGCATAATTTTAAATTTGAACAGAATTTTAAAAAGATGTTTTGGATAGATGAAATGAAGAGGGGAAAGAATTTAAGAAATAGAATGACAGAAAAATGATACAGTATGAGTCCATAAATATATTTTGAACTTCAAGTAGGCCTTGTATGGTGGAAGTAATAACTTTAATAGATGTAACTGAAGTATAATTTTTGTAAAACCCTGTATTTTAATTCTTGCTAAACCTTCTTTGTAAATAAAGTTCCCGATTTCTCATTTTTCTCTCCCTCTTAAATAAAGATTTTTATTATTATTTTTATTTTATGTGTATGCCTTATATTACAATATTTTTCCTGATTTTTCTAGGCTGACATTTGTTTTATTTTTCATGACATTTTTTTTCAAATGTCTTTGGAAAAAGCGATTTTTTTTCTTTCTTTAGAATATAATGTTAAATATATTTTTGCCCAAGAAATTATATATTAAATATTATATGATTAGTAATATAATTTTTTCAGTCATACCATGATATTACTTAGAAATTTATTATATTTCTAAATGAAAATTAAAAGCTTTGAAGCAATAACTCTGATAATTTAGAAGATTTATTTTTTTTATTATATATGTATATTAACTTAAAAAAATACACATTTCTTAATAAATCATGTTGGTAGAAAAATCAGAAACACAAAGAAAAACCACAAGAAACAAAACAAAAAACAAAGCAGAAAAAAAGAAGTGACCATAGTATGGACTGATTTACATTCAGTCTCCATAGTCTTTTTCTGGATGCAGATGGCATTTTCTATCCAAGGTTTATTGCGATTGCCCTGGATTGCTGGAGCATTGAGAAGAACCAGGTCTTTCATGGATGATCACACAATCTTGCTGTTACACTGTACAATGTATTCCTGGTTCTACTTGTTTTGCTCAGGATCAGTTGATGTAAATATTTTCAGGCATTTTAAAAATCAGGTTCTTTCCCATTTTAATAAAAATAATAATATTCTCTTATTTTCATGTAACAATTTTTATTGAGCCATTCCACTCATCCAACACTCTTTCTTAGCCAATACAAAATGATTTTCATGACTACTGCTTTGTAATACAGTTTTAGGTCTATTGCTGCTATGTATTTTTTTCATTTTTATTTTTTTATACATATATATTTTTGAACTTTTGTTCTTCCAGACAAATTTTGCTATTTTTCCTAGTTCTAGTTTTATAAGTATGACACTGAACAAGTAGACCAATTTAGGTGGAATTGTCATTTTTATTATATTATCTCAGCCTACTTATAAGCAATTGATATTTTACCAATTTTTTAGATTTGACTTTGTGTGAGAAGTGCTCTGTCATTGTGTTCATATAGTTCTTGGGTTTGTCTTTCTAGGTGGACACTGAAAGATTTTATTTTGTCTATATTTATTTTAAATGGAATTTCTCTTTCTATTTCTTGTGGCAGGGCTTTGTTAGCAATATATACAAATGCTGATAATTATTGTTGGTTTATTTTATATCCTGCAACTTTGCTAAAGCTTGTAGTTGTTTAAATTATGTCTTTGGAAAAATTTCTAGGATTGTCATCTGCAAAAAGTAATAGTTTTATCTCCTCATTACCTATTGCAATTCTTTAATTTCTTTTTCTTTTCTTCTTATTAAACACTTTCTGGTACAATGCTAAATAATAATGGTGATAATGGGTATCCTTGTTTCACCCTTGAGCTTATTTGGAATGTATCCAGCTTTTCTTCATTACAAATAAATATCCCTATGCTCTCTAGTGTTTATACTGTGTTTTTTTTGTTTGTTTGTTTGTTTGTTTTCCTGAGGCAATTGGTCCAGGGTCACATAATTAGGAAGTGTTAAGTGTCTAAGCTCAGATTTGAACTCGGTTCCTCCTGACTTCAGGACTGGTACTCTATCTACTGCACCACCTAGCTGCCTCTTGAACACTGGATTTTGTCAAAAACTTTTTTTGTTTCTATTGCAATTATCATATGATTTCTTTTAATTTTACTATTGATATGATTGAGTATGTCAATAGTTTTTCTGATATTGATCTAGCCCTCCATTCCTGCTATAAAACTCACTTGATCATAGTATATTATCTTGCTAATAAGTTGTTGTAATCTCTTTACTAATATTTTATGTAAAATGTTTGCATCAATATTCATTATTAGGGAGATTGGTCTGTAATTTTCTTTCTCTGTTTTGGCTTTCTGGTTTAAACATTATTACTACATTTGTATCATAGAATGAATTTACCAAATCTCCTTCGGTACCTATTTTTCCAAATAATTTACAAAGCATTGGGATTAATTGTGCTTTTAATGTTTTGTTGAATTCTCTTGTTAATCCAATGTGGCCCTGAAGATTTTTTATTTTGAAATTCACTAATGGCTTTTCAATTTCTTTTTCTAAAATTGGACTATTTGAGTAATTTTTTATATATTTACATGTTTTAAAATATTCATCCATTTTGGTTATATTCTCAGATTTATCATACAGTTGGGCAAAATAGCTACCAATTATTATTTATATTCCTTTCTTATTTGTGGTAAGTTCACCTTTTCACTTTTAATGCTGGTAATTTTCCTTTTTTTCATTTTTCTAAAAAAATTAAACAAAGGTTTATCTAGTTTGTTGTTTTCTTTCAGAAAATCAATTCAGTTTTCATTAATTAGTTCAATAGTTTTCTTAGTTTCAATTTTACTAATCTTTCCCTTGAGTTTCAGAATTTCTAATTTGGTATTTAATTGGCATTTTTAATGTGTTTTTTTCCCTAGGTTTTTTTTTTCTTTTACTTAAATATTTAACTCATTGATTTCTCCTTTCTCTATTTTACTCATGTAAGTATTTTGAGATATACAACTTCTCCTAAGAACTGCTTCGGCTACATCCTACAGGCTTTGTTATGTTGTTTCATTATTGTCATTGTCTTGGATGAAATTATGTATTATTGCTGTTAATGATTATTTGACACACTCATTATTTAGAATTAAATAATTTAACTTCCAATTATTTTTATTTCTCTTTCCCTGGCCTTTTATTTACATTTTTTTTTGTTTTATTCTAAATAAAAATTAGATTTCTACATTTGATTGTATGGTGTTTAATCATCTAATACATGGTCAATTTTTGTGTAGGTGCCATGTACTGGAAAGAAAAAAGTGTATTCCTTTCAGTCCCTATTCAAGTTTTTATTTTTCAGAAATTGATTATATCTAGGTTGTCTAGGGTTCTCTTAACCTCACTAGTTTCTTTGTTGTTGATTTTTTTAAAGATTTGTCTCACTCTAAAAGAGGAAGGTTGAGGTTCCCCATCAATAGAGTTTTGCTATAGCCCTAAGAATTTGGAAACTCTATCACTTGGTGCTAATGCACTGAGTACCATTACTACTTCATTTTTTATGGCACCTTTTAACAAGGTATAGTCTACTTCCTTATATCTTTTAATTAAATCTATTTTTCATTTTGATTTAATATGAGGTGAGAATTGCTACTAATGGTGGGTTTTGTTGTTGTTGTTGCTGATGTTGTTTTGTATTGTTTGCTTCAATTGAAGCATAATAAATTCTGCTCCAGCCTTTTATCTTTACTCTGAATGTATCTCTCTGTTTAAAATGTCTTTCTTGTAAATACTAAATTTTAGTATTCTTTTTTTTTTAATCCACTCTATTTGCATTGGGAAAGTTCATTCCATTCATATTCACAATTATAATTGTCAGCTCTGTATTTCCCTTCATCCTATTTTCTTCCATGTATGTATTTTGTCCTTTCTTTTTCAACCTGAGCAGTACTTTTTTAATCTATGCCATCTTCTTCACCATCTCTTCTCCCTTTTCTTACCCCTTTCTCCTATTATTTCTGCCATTCTTTCTTTCCAGTCCATCTTTTTCTTTTCTTTCTCCTTCAACTTTTATATAGTATAAGATAAATTTCTATATCCAATTGAATGATTAAATTATTCCCTCATTGAACAAAAACTGATGAAATTAGTCTTCAGACAATGGTAATTCACACCCCTTCTTTCCCTTTAATGTAATAGCTCTTTTGTGCTTCTTCATGTGATTTAATTTGTTCCTTAATACTCTCTTTTTCTTTTCTCCTTTTTCTACCCTTTAATAGCTTTTAGTTTGATATCATCACATCAGAATTCATTCACAATCACACTCATATTTCATGTGATGCCTCCTTCTGTCTGTTTTGGTGACACATATAGTTCTCAAGAGTTATAGATATAATTTTTCCATCTAGGGATGTAAACAGTTTAACCTTTCAAAAAACACATTTTCCCCTTGTTTGCCTTTCTATGTTTATCTTGAGTCCTGTGTTTAAAGACCAAATTTCAATAGAAATGATTGAAGATCTTTGGGTATCTTCCTTCACTGAAGATTTATTGTCTTTCCTGAAAGATGATGCTCAGCCTCACTGATTAATTAATTCTTGGTTGTAACTCCATGTCCTTTGTCATGTGTGTGTGTGTAAACACATATATGTGTATATATATGCATGTATCTATGCATATATACATGTATATGTATGCATATGTGTGTATATATATATTGGTATACCCATATACAAACAGACATAAATCTATCTATTTGTAGGTAAGTGTATATATGTATGTATGTACTCTCAAGTTAATTAAATTTATGTTGAAGCAGAATTTGTGAAAAAACAAAATAGTAATTACAATCATGTCTTGAAAGAGAAAAATGTGAACAAAAATGACAAAGTGAATGTAATTATGGGACTGGATGGACAATATAACTAGATGATTAGAACTTTGTTCATTAAGAAACATTTATCATTACTTTTTAAACAAACGCCCTGTTCAATAT
Source organism: Sminthopsis crassicaudata (assembly GCF_048593235.1). Classification (NCBI taxonomy): domain Eukaryota; kingdom Metazoa; phylum Chordata; class Mammalia; order Dasyuromorphia; family Dasyuridae; genus Sminthopsis; species Sminthopsis crassicaudata. Next base: position 193,243,164 of record NC_133619.1, read on the forward strand.
AAAGTATAATTATTATTATAGTTGGCAAAGAGTTTACAAAAACCAAAAGGACTTTACAATCTTGTAAAATCTGATAGAACAGATATTATAACTCAAGATAAAAAGATTGCACTTATACATACTAAAGGTTCAGAATGTATTTTGAATATAGAAAAGGGGCCAGGAACAACACTGCTTAGCATATAAAGGAAATTTATGCTTATTGTCTACCTGCTATGTTGACTTCCTCAAATTTCAATTTGGCCTTGCATTCATGAAAACATCTGCCAAAAATACCCTAAAAAACAAAAACATTGATAGGATAGAGCACCAGCCCTGAAGTCAAGAGTTCAAAATTTGAGTTCAAATCTGGCCTCAGACACTTAACACATTCTGGTTGTCTGACATTGGGCAAGTCATTCAATCTCAATTTCCTCAGGGGGGAAAAAAGCATTGATATTTGTAAGATCAAATAAATTGAGATAAATATTCATAGACCCATTTTGATCTTATCTTAGTATGTTGTGTTAAATGTGGGTCCATGCCTGGTTTCTGCCATACTAATTTCTAGTTTTCCCAGCAGTTTTTTGTCAAATAATGAATTATTATTGCAAAAGTTGGGATCTTTATTGTTTGTCAAACACTAGATTGCTATTTTTATTCACTATCTTGCCCTGTGAATCTAACCTATTCCACTGATCAACTAGTCTATTTCTTAGCCAATACCAAATGGTTTTGGTGACTGCTGCTTTATAATATAGTTCTACATCAGGTACAGCTAGGCCACCTTTATTTGATTTTTTTTTCCCCATTACTACCCTTGAAATTCTCGACCTTTTGTTCTTTCATATGAATATTGTTGTTATTTTTTTCTAAGTCATAAAATAGTTTTTTAGGGAGTCTGATTGGTATAGCACTAAATAAATACATTAGTTTAGGGAGTATTGTCATCTTGATTATATTTGCTCGGCCTATCCAAGAGCACTTAATGTCTTTCCAATTATTTAAATCTGACTATTTTTGTGGCAAGTGTTTTGCTCATATAATTCCTCACTTTCCTTTGGTAGATATATTCCCAAATATTTTATACTATCGACTGTTATTTTGAATGGAATTTCTCTTTGTATCTCTTGCTGTTGGATTGTGTTGGTAATGTATAAAAATGATGAGGATTTATGAGGATTTGTATCCTAAAACTTTGCTAAAGTTCTGAATTATTTCTAATAGCTTTTTATTTGAATCTCTTGGGTTCTCTAAGTATACCATCATATCATCTGCAAAGAGTGATAGTTTGATTTCCTCATTACCTACTCTTGAATCTTGAATCTCTTTCTTGGCTCTTATTGCCATTTCTAGTACAATATTGAATAGTAATGGTGATAGTGGGCAACTTTGTTTCACTCCTGATCTTACTGGGAAAGGTTCCAGTTTTATCACCATTACATATGATGTTTACTGATGGCAAGTAACCCTTAATTATTGCTCTAACTTACTCTTCATTAGTGGCAAGTTCTCCCTTTTCATTTTTAAGACTAACAATTTCATTTGCATCTTTCCTTTTCCTAATCAAATTTGCAAAGCATTTATCTATTGTGTTGGGTTTTTTCACTGTACCCACTCTTAGTTTTATTTATTAATTCAATAATTATTTTTATATTCAATTTTATTAATCTCTCCTTTTATTTTTAGAATTCCAAGTTTAGTGTTTTAAGGTTTTTTTTTAATTTCCTCTTTTTGTAGCTTTATTTAGTTACAACACTAATTCATTGATTTTTCTCGTTCTCTATTTTATACAAGTAGGCCTCTTGAGATATAAAATTTCTCCTTATTATTTTGTTGGCTGCATCCTACAGATTTTGATATGTCATCACATTTTTGTCATTCTCTTTAGTGAATTATTAATTGTGTTTATGATTTGCTGTTTCACTCAATTATTCTGATAGATGAGATTATTTAGTTTCAAATTACTTTTTGTTCTTTTTTCTCCTGGATTTTTATTGAATGTAATTTTTGCATCGTGATCTGAAAAAGAATGCATTTACTATTTCTGCCTTTCTGCATTTGAATTTGAGGTCATTATATCCTAATATATAGTCAATTGTTGTATAAGTTCCATGAACTGCCAAAAAGAAAGTGTACTCCTTTCTGTCTCCATTTAGTTTTCTCCAAAGATGTATCATATCAAATTTCTAGTGTTCTATTTATCTCTTTAACTTTTCTCTCATTTATTTTGTGGTTTTATTTACCTAGTTCTGAGAAAGCAAGTTTGAGATCTCCCACTACTAGAGTTTTGCTATCGATTTCTTCTTGCAGCTCTTTTAACTTCTGCTTTTGGAATTTACACCACTTGGTGCAAATATGTTTAATATTGATATTGCTTTATTGTCTATGCAACCCTTTAGGAATATATACTCCCCTTCTCTATCTCTTTAATTAAATCAAGGTTTGCTTTTATTTGACCCGACATCATGATGGCTACTTCTGTTTTTTTGGTTTTTGTTTTTTTTTTGTTTTTTGTTTTTTGTTTTTTTTTTTTACTTCACCTGAAGCATGCTAGATTCTGCTCCATCCTTTTACTTTTATTTTGAATATATCACCTTGTTTCAGGTGTGTTTCCTGTAAACAACATATAGTAGGATTCTGGCTTTTAATTCAGTCTGCTAACTGCTTCCTCTTTATGAGGGAGTTTATTCCATTCACATTTATGGCAAAAATTATTAATTCTCTATTTTGCCATCTTGTTAAGCCCAGATTATGCTTTTCTCTTTCCTTTCCTTCTTCCCCACTTCCCAAATATTAAACTTCTGAAAACCCTTTGCGTCATGCAGCCTTCCTTTGTTGGCTCCCTCCCCCCTTTAGAGTCTGTCCCCTTTTCTTTTCTTTTTTTCTTTCTTTCTTTCTTTCTTTCTTTCTTTCTTTCTTTCTTTCTTTCTTTCTTTCTTTCTTTCTTTCTTTCTTTCTTTCTTTCTTTCTTTCTTTCTTTCTCTCTCTCTCTCTCTCTCTCTCTTCTTTCTTTCTTTCTTTCTTTCTTTCTTTCTTTCTTTCTTTCTTTCTTTCTTTCTTTCTTTAGAATGATACATTTTTTAAATGTAGCTTTTTATATACAAAACATATGTATGGGTACTTTTTCAACATTGACCCTTGCAAAAACTTCTGTTTCAACTTTTCCCCTCCTTCCCTTCACCCCCCTCCCCTAAATGACAAATAGTCCTATACATATTAATATATTAAAGTATATTTTAAATACAATATATGTATACATATTTATATGGTTATCTTGTTGCACAAGAAAGATCAGATTTTGAAAGAAGATAAAAATAACCCAAGAAGAAAAATAAAACAAAAACAAAAACAAAAATGCAAGCAAACAATAATGGGAAGAGTGGAAATGTTATGCTGTGGTCCATACTCATTTCCCAGAGATCTTTCTCTGGATGTAGCTGGTTCTGTTGATTACAGATCAATTGGAACTGATTTGGATCCTCTCATTGTTAAAGAGAGCCAAGTCAATCAGAGTTGATCATCATGCATTATTGTGTTGAAGTGTATATTGATCTCCTGGTTCTGCTCATTTCACTTAGCATCAATTCACATATGTGTCATTTCTTTATAGAAGAATAACATTCCATAACAGTTACATACCAGTTTATTCAGCCATTCTTCAATTGGTCCCCTCCTCTTTTCTTAAACATTTTCCTTACAATTTCTGTATTTGTTTCTATTTACCTTACTGCTTCTATTTTTACTCTTCTCTTCCCACTCTTCAATAAGGTGGGAGAAATTTCTCTGTAAATCAAATATGTCTAATATTTACTTTTTGAGCCGAGAGTAAGATTCACACTATGTTCATCCCCCTCCCTTCTTTCCCTCGAATATAATAGGTTTCCTTTGCCTCTTCGTGATATGTAGTGCCTCCACTTTTTCCTTTTTCTCATACAATTTCCTTTATACCTCTAGATTTATATATATATATATATATATATATATATATATATATATAATATTTTTATATTACAATACTAAAGCCAATTTATATCCTCACTCTCTATGTATACTCACAACAGAAATATAGTTCCCAAGATTTCTTTTTAATGCTTTTCTTGAGTCCTATATTTGGAGGTCAAACTTTTTGTTCAGTTCTGGTTATTTTGTCAGAAATAAATGGAATTCACCTATTTCATTGAATGCCCATCTTCTTCCCTGGAAGAAAACGTTCAGTTTGGCTGGGTAAGTTATTCTTGGCTGCATTCTAAGTTCCTTAGCCTTTTGGAATATCAGAATCCAGGCCTTTTGATGCTTTAATGTGGAGATTGCTAGATTGTGTGTAATCCATATTGTAGCTCCTCTGTATTTGAATTGCCTTATTTTTTCTGACTGCTTATAAGTACATGTTTCCTTGTTCTGATAGTTCTGGAATTGAGACACAATATTTCTTGGAGTTTTGATTTTGGGATATCTTTCAGAAGGTGAGTGATGTAGTCTTCCCATGCCTACTTTACTTTCTGTTTTTGTAACATCTGGGCAATTCTCTTTGTGGATTTCCTGAAAAAAAGTGTCTAGGCTCTTTTTTTAATCATGATTTTTAGGGAATCCAATAATCCTTATGCTACCTCTCTTACATTTATTTTTCAGTTCTGTTGTTATCCCATGTAGGTATTTATTTATTTTTTCTATTTTTTTCCTTTTTTTTTTTTTTTTGGTTTTTGCTTGTTTGATTCTTTGTGTCTCCTCCAGTCATTCGTTTTCATTTGTTAAATTCTGATTTTTAATGAATTATTTCCTTCATTTACTTTTTTATTTTTTTTTATAATTGTACAATTGAGTTTTTTAATGAGTTGTTTTGTTCTATGGATTTTTTCCCATTTTGCCAATTTTATTTTTTAAAGAGCTATTTTCTTTTTCCAATTCACTAATTCTGTTTTTCAGGGAATTGATTTCTTTATCCACTCTATCTTTTAATGAGTATCTTGACTTATCCAGACCTTCTTGCAGAGCTTCCCATTCCTTTTGCCATTTTTTCTAGCTCTCTTTTACCAGACTTTTTAATTTCTTCTCTGTGAGCCTTCTTTGATGGCGACTAGGTTATATAATTTGCATCTTCATTTACATACAATCTGCTTTTAGTCTTTTCAGGGTTTGAAGTCTGTTCTCTTTCAGTATAAAGCTATCTATAGTTAGAGCCTACTTTGTCTGTTTTAATCATTTTAACAAAAAACAAAAGAAAATAAAAAACTGTGGTCTGCTTTTGGGGCACTGTGGTATTACAAATCTTTCTTATCATATAACAGGTAGTAGCAGTGAAGCAGCATTGGGAGAGCAATGGCTATGTTGGAATCAGTATCTGTTCTGGGATTAGCGTCTGTGTTGTGATCAGCTTCTGTGCTGGGATCAGCAGTTGTGCTGAGATCATCCTGAGTCCCTCCTGGTTCTGGGTAGGTATGGCCAGTTCCAGAGATACTCTAGCATTTTGGGGTTATAGTATTTACCCCCTGTGTTTATAGCTTCTCTGCTGATCTACTGGCTTACAATCAGAGCAGAGTAGCCAACACTGTGGTAAAGTTCTCTCCACAAGTTTTCAGCCTGTGACGATCAAACCCCACTCCCCTCTGGTCTGCTCAGGGTGAACTATTTCCCATGCTCTCACTGCCTACCTCCCTGATTCTACACCTGGCCTAGCCATCCCATCCTTGAGCAAAAACAGACTTTTTCTGGTGCATTTTGAGATAATGTTAATGTGTTATATTCCCAATATTCATGGCTTTTGATAGTCAAGCACTAATTCCAAGGGCGAGTTTCATAAAAAAATACTTTGAGGGCAAAGAAGAGCTTAGATAGCCATATGTTTCCTCTCTACCATCTTGGCTCTGCTCCCCGCCCCATGTTTTCAAATTCAGGACTTTCTGGCTAAATTCTACTTAATTCTGCTCATTGAAATTGTATGTGTTTATTGTTCTTCCTCTTTCAAAATACATTTTCTATAATGCTCACTTCACAGTTCTATGTGTATCAGGTATAAGGAGATTATTTCAGAAAATAATTATATTAATGGTGTTTCACTTTGTAATTTAAAACTCATTGGTATAAAACAACTCAGTAGAGATTGATTGTTCAACTTTCTAGGTTTGGGGGAGAGTAAAGTATGAAAGGATATATATTTGCAAACAGGTAGTAGTGCTTTCTTCAATAATCCTTCTTTAGAGAGAATAGATATATTTAAAATATTACTTAAAAGTTTTATTCATTGAGACTTCCGGCCAAGATGGCGGCGTGGAGGCAGACAGCTGCTTGAGCTCCTCGTTTTCTCTCAGAACTTACTTCATGACAAGCCTCTGACTTAATGCTTGACCCAGAAAGAAATCCACAAATTATCACCAAGAGAAGACATCCTTGAAAGTCGCCAGAAAAGGTCTGTGTTTGTTCGGGGGAGGGTCAATCAGACTGGGTGCAGACTGAGGGCAGACAGCCAGAGCAAGACAGGCAGCTCACACAGCTCAGACCAGAGGGGGAGGGGTGTGATCTCTGCCGTTTCTGTGAAAGGGCTTTTGCCCCAGTGTGGATGCTCCGTCTTGGCAGCAAGCCAGGAGCGGTGGAGAGGGTGTAAACACCGGAGGTGAAGATTAAAACCCCAGAAAGCCAGCGTCTCTCAGAGCCCGGCCACCCCCAACCCCCACCTGGACTGACTCGGTGCGTTCTCAGAGCCTCAGAGCACAGACTCAGTACAGTCATTGCTGTTCTGTTAGTGGCTCTCTGCTGCCCTACCCCCAGTCTGTAGAGGAAGCCCATTAATACCATCCAGCCCTATCCCCCGCAAAACAGACCAATTGTTTCTCTTGTCAGTTTGTTTTCTTTGATTCCTACTCTGACAAAATGAACAAAAAATTCAAAAGGGCTCTAACCATTGACAGCTTCTGTGTGGAGAGGGAGCAGACTTCAAATGCTGAAGAGACTAGGAACAGAATGTCCCCAGATGTATCCCCTGGGAGGGATATAAGCTGCTCCTCAATACAAAAGAACCTCATAGAGGAAATCAAAAAGGCTCTCACAAGAGAGCTGGAAGAGAAATGGGAAAAGGAAAGGGAAGCTTGGCAAGAGAGCCTGGAGAAGTCATCCCATGCATTCAAAGACAGAGTGGATAAGGAAATCAAATCATTGAGAAACAAGATTAGTGATCTGGAAAAAGTAAACAACTCCAAGGAAAACAGGATTAGTGAGCTGGAAAAGGTAAACAACTCCAAGGAAAACAGGATTAGAGAGCTGGAAAAAGAAATCAGCTCTCTAAAAAATAAAATGGATACAATGGAAAAAAATTCCATAGAAGATAAAAACTCAATTGGACAATTACAAAGAGATATAAAAAAAGTGAGTGAAGAAAATACATCATTGAAAATTAGACTGGAACAAGTAGAAATGAATGACTCAAGGAGAAACCAAGAGGGAGTCAAGCAAAACCAGAGAAATGAAACAATTGAAAAGACTGTCAAGTACCTTACCAGAAAGACAACAGACCTGGAAAACAGATCCAGGAGAGACAATTTGAGAATAATCGGGCTCCCTGAAAAATGGGAGGAAAAAAAGAGCTTGGACACCATTTTCGAGGAAATTATCAAAGAGAACTGCCCAGACGTTTTGGAAACAGAGGGTAAAATAGACATCGAGAAAATTCATCGATCACCTACTGAAAGGGACCCTAAAATCAAAACGCCAAGAAATATAGTGGCCAAGTTCAAGAACCATCAGACAAAGGAAAAGATATTGGAAGCTGCTAGAAAAAAACAATTCAGATATGGAGGATCCACAATAAGGATAACACAGGATCTAGCAGCGTCCACATTAAAAGAACGCAGGGCCTGGAACATGATATTCCGAAAGGCTAAGGAACTTGGTATGCAGCCAAGAATAACTTACCCAGCAAGAATGAGCATCATTTTCCAGGGAAGAAGATGGACATTTAACGAAATAAATGAATTCCATCTATTTTTGATGAAAAAACCAGACCTACATAAAAGGTTTGATCTTCAAATACAGAACTCAAGAGACTTCTAAAAAAGGTAAAAAGAAATCTTGAGAACTATACTTCTGTCAAAAAATATGTAAAGAACATATGTACAATTTGTCTTAGAAACTAGAGGTGGAAAGGAGATTATATCATAAAAAAGTATAAAGTGGTGGTACTACATCTCATGAAGAGGCAAAGGTAACCTATTATATCTGAGAGAAAGAAAGGAGGGAGATGAACATAGCGTGTATCAATAGACATATTCGATTTATGGTGAAACTTCTTCCACTTCATTGAAAAGTGAAAGGGAAGGAGTAAGCTAAGGGGAAGGGAATACAGTAATTTCGAGGAAAAGGGATAAAATAAGGGGAGGATCTTTAAGGTGGGGGAGGGATCCTAAAAAGGGAGGGCTGTGAAAAGCAAGTGGTGTTTACCAGTTTAATACTGGATAGGAGGGTAAAAGGGAAGGAAAGGGGAAAAGCATAAGCAGGGGTTAATAGGATGGCAAGCAATATAGAATTAGTCCTTCTAACCATAAATGTGAATGGGGCAAACTGCCTCATAAAGAGGAAGCAGTTAGCAGACTGGATTAAAAGTCAGAATCCTACTATATGTTGTTTACAGGAAACACACCTGAAACAGGATGAGACATTCAAACTAAAAGTAAAAGGGTGGAGCAGAATCTATTATGCTTCAGGCAAAACCAAAAAAGCAGGAGTAGCCATCCTCATCTCAGATCAAGCAAAAACAAAAATTGATCTAATTAAAAGAGATAAGGAAGGGCATTATATCCTGCTAAAGGGAAGCATCAATAGTGAAGCAGTATCAATATTAAACATGTATGCACCAAGTGGTGCAGCATCTAAATTCTTAAAAGAGAAATTAAGAGAGCTGCAAGAGGAAATAGATAGCAAAACTATAATAGCGGGAGATCTCAACCTTGCACTATCAGAATTAGATAAATCAAACCACAAAATAAATAAGAAAGAAGTCAAAGAGGTAAATAGAATACTAGAAAAGTTTGATATGATAGATCTTTGGCGAAAGCTAAATGGAGACAGAAAGGAATATACTTTCTTCTCAGCAGTTCATGGAACCTATACAAAAATTGATCATATACTAGGGCATAAAAACCTCAAAATCAAATGCAGTAAGGCAGAAATAGTAAATGCATCCTTTTCAGACCATAATGCAATCAAAATAACATTTAATAAAAAGCCAGGGGAAAATAGACCAAAAAATAATTGGAAACTAAATAATCTTATACTAAAGAATGATTGGGTAAAACAGCAAATCATAGACATAATTAATAACTTCACCCAAGAAAATGACAATAATGAGACATCATACCAAAATGTGTGGGATACAGCCAAAGCAGTAATTAGGGGAAGTTTTATATCTCTACAGGCCTACTTGCATAAAGTAGAGAAAGAGAGGGCCAACGAATTGGGTTTACAACTAAAATTGCTAGAAAAGGAACAAATTAAAAACCCCCAGACAAACACAAAACTTGAAATTCAAAAAATAAAAGGTGAGATTAATAAAATTGAAAGTAAAAAAACTATTGAATTAATTAATAAAACTAAGAGTTGGTTTTATGAAAAAACCAACAAAATAGACAAACCCTTAGTAAACCTGATTAAAAAAAGGAAAGAGAAAAAGCAAATTGATAGTCTTGAAAATGAAAAGGGTGAACTCACCACTAATGAAGAGGAAATTAGAACAATAGTTAGGAGCTACTTTGCTCAACTTTATGCCGATAAATTCGATAACTTAAATGAAATGGAAGAATACCTTCAAAAATATAGCTTGCCCAGATTAACAGAGGAAGAAGTAAGTAGTCTAAATAGTCCCATCTCAGAAAAAGAAATAGACCAAGCTATTAACCAACTTCCTAAGAAAAAGTCCCCAGGACCAGATGGATTTACAGGTGAATTCTACCAAACATTTAAAGAACAACTAACTCCAATGCTATGTAAACTATTTGAAAAAATAGGGATTGAAGGAGTCCTACCAAATTCCTTCTATGTCACAGACATGGTACTGATACCTAAACCAGGTAGATCGAAAACTGAGAAAGAAAACTATAGACCAATTTCCTTAATGAATATTGATGCTAAAATATTAAATAAGATATTAGCAAATAGACTTCAGAAAATCATCCCCAGGATAATACACTATGACCAAGTGGGATTTATACCAGGAATGCAGGGCTGGTTTAATATTAGGAAAACTATTAGTATAATTGACCATATTAATAATCAAATTAATAAAAACCATATGATCATCTCAATAGATGCAGAAAAGGCATTTGATAAAATCCAACATCCATTCCTACTAAAAACGCTTGAGAGTATAGGAATAAATGGACTATTCCTTAAAATAATAAGGAGCATATATTTAAAACCTTCAGTAAACATCATATGTAATGGTGATAAACTAGAACCTTTCCCTGTAAGATCAGGAGTGAAACAAGGTTGCCCACTATCACCATTACTATTCAATATAGTACTAGAAACTCTAGCCTTGGCAATAAGAGCCGAGAAAGAGATCCAAGGAATTAGAGTAGGAAATGAAGAAATCAAATTGTCACTTTTTGCAGATGACATGATGGTATACTTAGAGAACCCCAAAGACTCTGCTAAAAAGCTATTAGAAATAATTCAGAATTTTAGCAAAGTCGCAGGATACAAAATAAATCCACATAAATCCTCAGGATTTTTATACATTACCAACACAATCCAACAGCAAGAGATACAAAGAGAAATTCCATTCAAAATAACAATCGATAGTATCAAATATTTGGGAATATATCTACCAAAGGAGAGTCAGGAATTATATGAGCAAAATTACAAAGCACTTGCCACAAAAATAAAGTCAGATTTAAATAATTGGAAAGACATTGAGTGCTCTTGGATAGGCCGAGCGAATATAATAAAGATGACAATACTCCCCAAACTAATCTATTTATTTAGTGCTATACCAATCAGACTCCCAAGAAACTATTTTAATGACCTAGAAAAAATAACAACAAAATTCATATGGAAGAATAAAAGGTCGAGAATTGCAAGGGAACTAATGAAAAAAAAGTCAGAGGAAGGGGGTCTAAGTGTACCTGATTTAAAGCTATATTATAAAGCAACAGTCACCAAAACCATTTGGTATTGGCTAAGAAATAGACTAGTTGATCAGTGGCATAGGTTAGGTTCACAGGACAAGATAGTGAATAAAAATAGCAATCTAATCTTTGACAAACCCAGAGATCCCAAATTTTGGGATAAGAATTCATTATTTGACAAAAACTGCTGGGAAAACTGGAAATTAGTATGGCAGAAACTAGGCATGGACCCACATTTAACACCACATACTAAGATTAGATCAAAATGGGTCCAAGATTTAGGCATAAAGAACGAAATCATAAATAAATTGGAGGAACATGGGATGGTTTACCTCTCAGACTTGTGGAGGAGGAAGGAGTTTGTGTCCAAGGGAGAACTAGAGACCATTATTGATCACAAAATAGAACATTTTGATTACACCAAATTAAAAAGTTTCTGCACAAACAAAACTAATGCAAACAAGATTAGAAGGGAAGTAACAAATTGGGAAAAAATTTTTACAGTTAAAGGTTCTGATAAAGGCCTCATCTCCAAAATATACAGAGAATTGACTTTAATTTATAAGAAATCAAGCCATTCTCCAATTGATAAATGGTCAAAGGATATGAACAGACAATTTTCAGATGATGAAATTAAAACTATTTCCACTCATATGAAAGAGTGTTCCAAATCACTATTGATCAGAGAAATGCAAATTAAGACAACTCTGAGGTATCATTACACACCTGTCAGATTGGCTAAGATGACAGGAACAAATAACGATGAATGTTGGAGGGGCTGTGGGAAAACTGGGACACTGATGCATTGTTGCTGGAGTTGTGAAAGAATCCAACCATTCTGGAGAGCAATCTGGAATTATGCCCAAAAAGTTGTCAAAATGTGCATACCCTTTGACCCAGCCATACTACTACTGGGCTTATACCCCAAGGAACTACTAGAGAAGGGAAAGGGTCCTGTATGTGCCAAAATGTTTGTGGCAGCCCTTTTCATAGTGGCTAGAAGCTGGAAGATGAATGGATGTCCATCAATTGGAGAATGGTTGGGTAAACTATGGTATATGAATGTTATGGAATATTATTGCTCTATAAGAAATGACCAACAGGAGAAATACAGAGAGGCTTGGAGAGACTTACATCAACTGATGCTGAGTGAAACGAGCAGAACCAGAAGATCATTATACACTTCAACAATGATACTGTACGAGGATGTATGCTGATGGAAGTGGATTTCTTCAACATAGAGAAGAGCTAATCCAATTCCAATTGATTAATGATGGACAGAACCAGCTACATCCAGAAAAGTAACACTGGGAAATGAATGTAAACTGTTATTTTTACCTTCTGAATCCAATTCTTCCTGTGCAACAAAAAATTCGGTTCTACACACATATATTGTATCTAAATTATACTGTAATATATTTAATATATATAAGACTGCTTGCCATCTGGGGGAGGGGGTTGGGGGAGGAAGGGAACAAATCTGAATAGAAGTAAGTGCAAGGGATAATGTTGTAAAAAATTACCCATGCATATGTACTGTCAAAAATGTTATAATTATAAAATAAAATAAAAAATTAAAAAAAAAAAAGTTTTATTCATTATTAAAGATATGGTAATACTATGGATTCTAGTCCCACTTAATAATGAAGTAATCCATGAATATTTTCTGTCAGAGAGATAGTTTAAATTGATATTATATTGCATATTATTCTCATTTTTTATTGAAAATAGGATTCAATTCTCCTATTTTTCTCTAAAATATCAATAACTTTCTTTACTTTGAGGCTATACCCCTATAATTTCTTGAATAAAAGAATTTATGGGGTATAGCAATATGTTATGTGCCTAAAAGAATTACCCAGGTAACTTATTGGTGAAAAGCTTGCTCAGAATGCAATTTTAGAGCAGAATTTGTTCTCATTTCTATATTTCCCAACTACTAGATCAGTAAATGGTGAATGATACTGACATCTTTCCTGCATTGTTCTTTTTATTATTAACATATATTTTTCTTTGTTAATTCTGACAAGTGAACTTACAAATAATCAGTGCTTTCTAATCTATGTGTGTTCTGCATCTATTCTTTTGAACTACCTATTTGCAAGGCAACAGACTACTTGAGGTTTGGAAATATTACTAAAACCTTTAAATTACATTTAAAAAAAATAACAGAGTGTACAACCTATGTTCAGGTTGCCCACTCATTTTTGTAGTTATGAGTTCATTAGTTACTGGGTTTCATTTGTAAAAGTTGCACTTATTAGTTAAAAATAGACATATAAAGTATAAAACTTAAACAAGATAATTTTTGTACTCTTTTATATTATCATCAATATTACTGATATTAGGAAATAGGTTGTGATAGTAAAGAGTAGATTTATTGAATACATAGTGAATAAAATACATAGTTGAAAAATCAATCTCTGCTGAGTAGTTTTATATCAATGAGTTTTAAATTTTTGTCTTTCTTTTCTTAATTATCTTTTGGCAACTGGGACCAAGATATGTTTTCAAAGAAATGGATTTTCAAATGTCTTTTGAGCAGAAAGGGCAGGTGAATAGATGTGCATCAATGGTGAAACTATTTCAGTTGAATATCAAGTTGTACAAAGTAAAAAGGAAAAATGACAAATATAAAGTCTGGGGAAAATATAAAATATTGGTGATTCTAATGGAATGGCATATGCCTTTAAATCTACCTTATTAATTTTATGTTGTTCATTTTTGTAAGAGTTGATATTGTATTCTCTAGATACATTCATAAGTACTAAATTAGTTTTAACTAAAAAAAACGGCAAATAAAATCATAGGAATTCAATATTTTCCTCATAGAATGAGGATTAATGTGATTAATTCCACTTAGCATCCATGTAGATATAATGAACAAATCTCTGGAAATCAGGAAAATAATAAATTCGTGTCTTTTTAGGAAAATAACTGTCAAAAGCAAGGAACATAGAGCAGAAGAAAAGTTATGACTATTTGAGTGAAGTGAAAAAATAGATAAAAAGCAAATCTGAGCATAGAAAGAAAATTATAGATAATTATTATTATTATTATTGGTAGTTAATTTTGATTTAAGCACAGATAGTATATAAAAATGTTGCCAAAGAAACACTATACTTCTTCAAGGAGTTTAAATTTAAATTAAGAATTGTATCAAATATATAGTGTAATAAAATCTTTGTTCTCATCTATAAATTCTGAAAAAGTATATCTGTAGTATCTAACTCTTGGGTTTCTTTTGAGTTTAATTTAAGATTGATCATAAATTTTAAGCTGAAAGATTCATTAAGAATCATTCTGTATAATTCTGAGCTGTGAAGAAGTTTCAAAAATTTCTCATAGTGTTGAATATATGTAAATGTGCATATAATTAAATATACTATAGATTAACAGAGGAGGACATAAATTGCTTAACTTGTCATATTTCAAAAAAAGAAGTAGAACAAGCTATTAATCAAATCCATAAGGAAAAAAAAATTCCCAGTACCAGATTTACTGTGAATTCTACTAAACATTTAATGAACAATTAACTCCAATGCTGTACAAAATATTGAAAAAATAGGGAATGAAGGAGTCCTACCAATTTCTTTTATGACACAGACATGGTACTGATACCTAAACCAGGTACATTAAAAACAGAGAAAGACAATTATAGACCAATCTCCCTTAAAGAATATTGATGCTAAAATCTTAAATAAGATATTAGCAAAAAGACTACAGAAAATCATCCCCAGGATAATACACAATGAACAAATAGGATTTATACCAGAAATACAAGGGTGGTTCAATATTAGGGAAATTATTTCATAATTGACTATATCAATAACCAAATTAACAAAAGATATATGATCATCTCAATAGATGCAGAAAAAGCATTTGATAAAATCCAACATCAATTCCTAGTAAAAACACTTGATAGCATAGGAATAAATGGACTTGTCCTTAAAATAGTCCTTAACATTTAATTAAAACTATCAGTAAGCATCTTATGTAATGGAGATAGACTGGAATCATTCTCAATAAGATCAGGAGTGAAATCAGGTTGCCCATTATCACCATTCTTATTCAATATTGTAAAAGAAATGCTAGCTTTGACAATAAGAGTTGAAAAAGAGATTACAGTAATTAATAATTTTATGATTATATATTTTTGACAGTACATATACATGGGTAATTTTTTTATAACATTATCCCTTGTACTCACTTCTGTTCCGAATTTTCCTCTCCTTCCCATACATTTTAAATGTGTTATAATATATCCTAGATACAATATATGTGTGCAAAACCAAATTTCTTGTTCCATAGTAGGAATTGGATTCAGAAGGTAAAAGTAACCTGGGAAGAAAGACAATAGTGCAGACAGTTTACATTCAATTCCCAGCGTAGCTTCTATAGGTGTAGCTGATTCTGTCCATCATTGATCAACTGGAACTGAATTAGATCTTCTCGATGTTGAAGATATCCACTTCCATCAGAATACATCTTCATACAGAATTATTGTTGAAGTATATAATGATCTCCTGGTTCTGCTCATTTCACTCAGCATTATTTCATGCAAGTCTCTCCAAGCCTCTCTGTATTCCTCCTGCTGGTCATTTCTTACAGAGCAATAATATTCCATAACATCCATATACCATAATTTATCCAAACATTCTCCAATTGATGGGCATCCATTCATTTTCCAGTTTCTAGCCACTACAAAAAGGGCTGCCACGAACATTTTAGTACATATAAGTCCCTTTCCCTTCTTCAGTATTTCTTTGGGATATAAGCCCTTTAGTAGCACTGCTGGATGAAAGGGTATGCACAGTATTATAACTTTTTGGGCATAGTTCCAAATTGCTCTCCATAATGCCTGGATTCTTTTACAACTTCACCAATAATGCATCAGTGTCCCAGTTTTCCCACATCCCCTCCAACATTCACTATTATTTGTTCCTGTCATCTTAGCCAATCTGACAGGTGAGTAGTGGTATCTCAGAGTTGTCTTAATTTGCATTTCTCTGATCAGTAGTGATTTGGAACACTATTTCATATGAGTGGAAATAGTTTCAATTTAATGCTCTGAAAATTGTCTGTTCATATCCTTTGACCATTTATCAATTGGAGAATGGTTTGATTTCTTATAAATTAGAGTCAGTTCTCTATATGTTTTAGAAACGAAGCCTTTATCAGAACCGTTAACTGTAAAAACATTTTCCTAATTTGTTGCTTCCCTCCCAATATTGTTTGCATTAGTTTTGTTTGTACAAAATCTTTTTAATTTGATGTAATGAAAATTTTCTATTTTGTGATCAATAATGATTTCTACCTCTCCCCTTTAGTCACAAATTCCTTCCTCCTCCACAAGTCTGAGAGGTAAACTATCCTATGTTCCTCTAATCTTTTTATGATCTCATTCTTTATGCCTAAATCATGGACCCATTTTGATCTTCTCTTGGTATATGGTGTTAAGTGTGGGTCGATATCTAATTTTTGCCATACTACTTTCCAGTTTTCCCAACAGTTTTTATCATATAATGAATTCTTATAACAAAAGTTGGGATCCTTGTCTTTGTCAAACACTAGGTTGTACACTATTTTGTCCTGTGAACCTAACCTTTTCCACTGATCGACTGGTCTATTTCTTAGCCAATACCAAATGGTTTTGGTGACTGCTGCTTTATAATATAGTTTCAGATCAGGTACAGCTAGGCCATTTTCATTTGATTTTTTTTTTTCTTTAATTCCCTTGAAATTCTCGACCTTTTGTGCTTCCATATTAATTTTGTTGTTATTTTTTCTACATCATTAAAATGGTTTCTTGGGATTCTGATTGGTATACCACTAAATAAATAGATTAGTTAAGGGAATATCGTCATCTTTATTATATTTGCTTGCCCTATCCAAGAATACTTAATGTCTTTCCCATTATTCAAATCTGACTTTATTTTTGTGGCAAGTGTTTAGTAATTTTGCTCATATAATTCCTGACTTTTCTTTGTTAGATAGATTCCCAATATTTTATACTCTCAACAGTTGTTTTAAATGTGATATCTCTTTGTATCTTCTGTTGTTGCATTTTGTTGGTGATGCATAAACATACTGAGGATTTATGTGGATTTATTTTGTATCCAGCAACTTTGCTAAAGTTGTGCATTATTTCTAATAACTTTTTATTTGAATCTCTTGGGTTCTCTAAGTATACTGTCATATCTTCTGCAAAAATGATATTTTGAGTTCCTCATTACCTACTCTAATTCCTTTAATCTCTTTCTTGACTCTTATGGTCGAGGCTAACATTTCTAATACAATATTGAATAGTAATGCTGATGGTGGGTAACCTTGTTTCACTCCTTATCTTACTGGGAAAGATTCCAGTTTATCCCCATTACATATGATTCTTACTGACGGTCTTAAATATATGTTCCTGACTATTTTAAGGAATAGTCCATTTATTACTATACTCTCAAGTGTTTTTAGTAGGAAAGTATGTTGAATTTTATCAAATGCTTTGTCTGCATCTATTGAGATGATCATAGGTTTTTTGTTAATTTGATTATTAATATGGTCAATTATACTAATAGTTTTCCTAATATTAAACCATCCCTGCATTCCTGGTATAAATCTTACTTGATCATGGTGTATTATCCTGGGGATGATTTTCTGTAGTCTTTTTGCTAATATTATATTTAAGATTTTAGCATCAATATTCATTAGGGAGATTGGTCTATAGTTTTCTTTTTCCATTTTCAACCTACCTAGTTTGGGTATCAGTTTCATGTCTGTGTCATAAAAGGAATTTGGTAGGATTCCTTCATTCCCTATTTTTTCAAATAGTTTATATAACATTGGGGCTAATTGTTCTTTAATTGTTTGGTAGAATTCACATGTAAATCCATCTGGTCCAGGATATTTTTTCTTAGGGAGTTGATTAAAAGCTTGTTCTATTACTTTTTGTGAAGTGGGATTATTTAAGCAATTTACTTCCTCTTCTGTTAATCTGGGAAGCCTATATTTTTGGAGGTAGTCATCCATTTCATGTAAGTTATCAAATTTATTGGCATAAAGTTGGGCAAAATAACTCATTATTGCTCTAATTTCCTCTTCCTCGATGGAAAGTTCCCCCTTTTCATTTTTAAGACTATTTTATTTTCCTCTTTCATTTTTCTGATCAGATTTACCAAAGGTTTATCTTTTATTGGTGTTTTCATAAAACCAACTCTTAGATTTATTTAATAGTTTTTTTTAACTTTCAATATTATTAATTTCTCCTATTAATTTTAGAATTTCAAGTTTAGTATTTATTTGGGGGTTTTTAATTTGGTCTTTTTCTAGCTTTTCAAGTTGCAAGCCCAATTCATTGATCTTCTCTTTCTCTATTTTATTCAAGTAAGCCTCTAAAGATATAAAGTGTTCCTTTATTACCGCTTTAGCTACATCTCACAAATTTTGGTAATATATTTCATCATTGTCATTTTCTTGGGTGAGATTATTAATTTGTCTATGATTTGCTGTTTCTCCGAGTCATTTTTTAGGATTAAATTATCTAGTTTCCAAATACTTTTTGTCTATTTACCCCACAAATTTTATTTCTCTGTACTTCCTGTGAATTCTTTATCTTTTCCAATTCATATTTCAGGATGTCGTTACTTTCTTGCATAGCTTTTCTTTCCTTTGCCCATTTTTCTTCTAACTCTCTTTTGAGGTTTTTAATAGTCTCTTCTAGGAGATTGTTATGTGATAGGGGCCAGGTTTCATTGCCCTTCAGGGTATTTTCAGAAGACGGTCTGCTGTTAGTCTCTTCAGGGTTTGAAACCCACTCTTTTTCTGTATGGAAGTTGTTAATCCTCTTCTTCATTTTTTTACTCATTTTTAAAAACCTGTGGAGTCTGCATTCAAGGTAAGGAGGTTACCAGCTTCCCCTGCAGAATAGGGATAGGTCTCGATGGCAGCTGCCTTGTGAACTGGCTGCAAATGTATGAGGGTTCTCTGGGAAAGAGTCTCCCCCCAAAGTTATTCAGAGCTGGTTAGCATGGCTGGGCGGCGGGAGAGCCCAGTGAAGAACCCCCACATATTAGGAACAATTCGTGACATGTTTATTATAAGAATTCTGGTAAGAATGCACAATCAGTTGCTGATTACCTAACCTCCTAATTTCACCCTATATGTGACATGATTAATGTGTACACAATTCTCAAACTTTATTATATGCCATCCACCTACATGCCAAGAAACTGAATCACTTTCTTTTTAATTCTTAAAAACATTCTGAAGATCACCTGGCAAAAGAAGGTATCAGATGCTGAGGTCTTTTCTCAAGCTGAACTGACAGTCATTCAAACTCTACTAGAGAGAATACAACTATGATGGAATGGCATTGTTTAAATGCTAAAAGTATAGTTGCCTAAAAGAGGATTTTACATAGAACTCACATAAGCCCAATTCTCACACAAGGTCAGACATGATACAAAGACACTTTCAAGGTCCTTTCTAAACAATTTTTAGATATATTATTAGTTTGATCATTGGTTTGATCAACCATAGTTGTCTGCATTTTACTTTTGACTCTGACACTGTGAAGTCATTTTAGCTCTCTTTGAGTAATAAGGAAAAAAACAAAAAAACCTAACCAACATTATTGTCAATATTACCTTGCAGTTCTTCTGAAATCCATAAAACTTGACAAAATTTCTAGCTATTTTTTTTTCTTGTCCACTTATGCCTTTTCAATTCAGCTCTATTGAGCCAGGAAAGTTATCATCAACATATAGGTGATAGTAAATATATTATGGGACTCAAAATCAGGAAAACTTTAATTGAAATCCTGCCTCAACTACTTGCTATCTTTGGGAGTATGAGTAGGCTACTTTACTTCTGACTGTTTTGGTTTTATCATATGTAAAATGAAGATAAAGACGCTTATCTCTTAGGATTGCAATGTGAATAAAATTAGATGTTTATAAAATATTTTGCAAAACTTAGAGAACTACAAAAATGATAACTAGTAATATTAGAGGAAAACATTTTAAAAGTTTTCTACAATGTCAGAAGCCAATATTTATAATTTGTTTAAGAACAAGAAAGATGATAGTGTAGGAATGCCAGTGCACTTTAGAGCACTCCTGATAACACAAAAAGTTAACCATCCCCAGAGTACACAATCCATATTTTTCTTATTTGTGTAATGTCTTTTCTCTATTTATGCTGAATACCTTCAATCATTCCATTTAAAAGGGGAGGATGGAAAGTAGACATAGATATAGATATAGATATAGATATAGATATAGATATAGATATAGATATAGATATAGATTATAGATTTATAGATAGATAGATATTATAATGGTGGAGAAAGTGAGGCAAGATAGAGATTAGAAAGTATTTATTAATTTATTTAATGGGAAAGATTTACTGGGACCAAATGGATCCATGGTTTTGTCCCAAGGCTGAATGAGACTTTCATCTCCAAGAATCCAGCAAACAATGAGACTTCTCAATGACTTATACATACATGGCTCGGACTCAGGGGATAGACTGAGGTGGGGACGGAGTTAGAGTGCTGAGAGCGGGAACAGGACTCTGACAGGGTGGGGTGAGCCTCCAGAAATGAGGGGAGGAACCCCGGAGATGGGGAGAGACAACTTGATAAGATGGTATCTTGACATTCCAGTAGATTGGGATACGGAGAGGCATTCTGATATTCTAAAACATAAGATGTTTTATCCTTATCAAATATTCTGTTAAAGAGGGAGGGGAGGTTTTACAGCACTGAGGTTTGAGCTGAAGCAGAGAAACTGAGTCAGGACTGAGTCAGGATAATTATGAAACTGAGAACTGTGGCATAATATATATATATATATATGTATATATATATATCTATGTATGTATATGTGTGTAAATATATATGTATGTGAATGAAGATAAATTTTGCATATGAATATTTATATGCTTTAGCATGTTTATAATAAATGTATTCATATTTATTACAGAATGTGTGTGATAAAATAGACAAAAAGAGTTTTCAGTATTTTTATTGGAAATTTCATTTTATATTGTACAGGGAAATATGAAATATATATGAATTTTTGGCAATTATTAAGTGAAAAAAGCAATTATTAGCCATATTATTTTTTAAAATCTCCTTTTTGAATTCATGTGTTAAGATCTGATGCCAAAATATAGCTATCATAATGCAGTAATTATGCAGTTAAAAATTTAGGTTTCATTATGCTTTGGATCTCAGGTAGAAAAACCCACAGAATGAAGATTAGGATTCTAACAAGATCTTCTGAAGGGAAAATTAAATCAGAGTGACAGAGAAGTAATTATTTTGCATATTGAAAACTGAAATATTAGTTTAGGCCATAATTGTTAAAGAAAAGACAAATTCATAGCCTGATTCTTTCTTTGATGTCATAAAAGTTGAACAAACTTAGTTAAGCAGAGTTATAATCTTATAACCCCTTAAAAAATCAAACCTAGTTAAACAAACTCTAAAGCTAAACTAAACCTGATTATAAATTGAACTACATTTACAGGGATACAATATAGAGTGATTAAGGAAGAAAGGCTTTGCATGTCTCCTAAATATAAAGTATAGATGACAACTGAGCTTCTTTTCCCCTGGCTTCCTAACTAAGGAATGTTTGAAATCTTCAGTATAATTTTGCAACCCACGGAAAGGTTTTAGCTAGTTAAATGATCTTTTAATATTGCTTAGATAGTGCAAAATATTAAGTAAAGGATATTATGATTTACCCATTTGCTATCCTTGGACTTTAAGGCATAGGGTTACAATAGCACACATGATGAATGAATGAATGAACTCTATTTTGTTTGGTGTTTTGTTAATTGTAAAAAAAAAACAAAAAAAAAAACTTACAGCACATAATTCAAATAAACCCTTACTTGTGAATATTTAATGGTTCAGTAAGAAAGAAAAGAAAATGGGCAATAACATTACATAAAATCTATGTACTCCCAAATCAGCACTTTAATGTCCAAAAGTATGCACAAAATAATACCTACAAGGTAACAAATTCCTATTTTCTTTTGTAATACTGACAGATGCTAACATTTACTACAAACATGATTCCCTTGAAAAGAAAATTATCACAAGACATTAAAAATGCTGGGGGGGGGATGGTGTGCAGAGCCAAGATGGCAGAGAGGCTAGATGGAACTTTCTAAGCTCTCTAATTCTACCAATTATTTAATTCAGCCTCAAAAACAGCACTTGACTGGTACAACCCACAAAGACTGGAAATACAAAAACTTACCAGAAGAAGAGAATCTGGAATATTGCCAGAAAAGGTTTGACCTGAGGTGGTGGGAGTAGACCAGCAAAGAGCAGGGGTAGAAACAGGAGGGCGGCCTCTGCAGTTGGAAGGTTTACATAGAGCTCTCTGTTATAGCTTAACTGCTTTGCTTTGGTGGCGGAGTAGTGGACCAGCAGAGAAGTTGGAGCCTAATAGACTAATTCATCAGTGGAACAAATCAGGTACACAGGACAAAATAGGGTACAACTATAACAATCTAGTTTTTGCAAACCCAAAGATTCCAACTTCTGGGATAAGAATTCATTATTGGACCAAAACTGCTGGGAAAACTGGAAATTAGGGTGGCAGAAATTAGATATGGACCCACACTTAACACCAAATACCAAGATAAGATCAAAATGGGTCCATGCTTTAGGCGACAGAGGATAGTCTACCTCTCAGACTTGTGGAGGAGGAAGGAATTTATGACAAAAGGAGAACTAGAGATCAGTATTGATCACAAAACAAAAGATTTTGATTACATCAAATAAAAAACTTCTGTACAAACAAAACTAATGCAAACAAGATTAGAAGGGAAGTAACAAATTGGGAAAATATTTTTAAAGTTAAAGGTTCTGATAAATGTCTCATTTACAACATATATAGAACTGACTCCAATTTATAAGAAATCAAACCATTCTCCAATTGATAAATGGTCAAAATATATAAAGAGACAATTTTCAGATTATGAAATTGAAACTATATACGTTCATATGAAAGAGTGTTCCAAATCACTACCGATCAGATAAATGCAAATTAAGACAACTCTGAGATAACACTACACACCTGTCAGATTGGCTAAGATATCAGGAAAATATAATGATGAATCTTGGATGGGATGTGGGAAACCTGAGACACTAATGCATTGTTGGTGGAGTTGTGAAAGAATCCAGCCATTCTGGAGAGCAATTTGGAACTATGCTCATAAAGTTATCAAACTGTGTATACCCTCTGATCCAGCAGTGCTACTACTGGATTATATCCCAAAAGAATACTAAAGATGTGAATGGGACCTGTATGTGCCAAAATGTTTGTGTCATCTCTTTTTGCAGTGGCTAGAAACTGGAAAATGAATGGATGCCCATAAATTGGAGAATGCTTGGGTAAATTACGGTATATGAATGTTATGGAATATAATTGCTCTGTACGAAATGACCTGCAGGGTGAATACAGAGAGACTTGGAGAGATTTACATGAACTGATGCTTAGTGAAATGAGCAGAACCAGGAAACCACTATACACTTCAACAATGATATTTTATGAAGATATATTCTAATTGAAGTGGATATCTTCAACATAGAGAAGATCTAATTCAATTCCCAGTTGATCAATGATGGAAAGAAACAACTACACCCAGAGAAGGAATACTGGGAACGGAGTGTAAAATGTTTGCACTATTGTCTTTCTACCCAGGTTACTTATACCTTCGGAATCCAATTCTTACCGTGCAATAAGAAATTTGATTTTACACACATATATTGTATCTAGGATATACTGTAACACATTTATTATATATGTGATTGCCTGTCATCTAGGGGATGGATTAGAGGGAGTGAGGGAAAGGAAAATTTGGAAAAGTGAATACAAGGGATAATATTGTAAAAAAAAAATTACCCATGCCTATGTATTGTCAAAAAATATATAATTATATAATTAATATTAAAAAAAAGATTTGGGAATACTTTTTCATTTCCTTCACCAGCTTATTTTATACATAGGTAAACTGAAGGAAACAGGGTCACAGTTAAAGTGTCTGAGGCTGATTTTTAACTTACAAAGGTCTTTATGATTATATGCCCTATTATATTCACTGTGCCCCTTAACTGTATGACTTAATTATTCAATATAAATTAGTAAAAGCTGTATTTCATATAGTTCTATATAAATACATATCTTTTGGACCACAGTTTCTAATAATTAGTCAAGTATTTTAAAAATATCTTGACATCATAAAAGTTTTGTGTTAATAATTAACTTTGGAAAAGATGTAATACAAAAAAAAAGTACAGTTTCCTTCCACATCCCACTAGAAGTTCCAACATGTCTCTTTGGTTTGTTTTGACATTCTCTTCCTTGTCTTTATACATAGTTTGTATATTAGTTTTGATTGCTTTTTATTGTTTCTTTCCTAAAAGATGACTGAAGATCCAACTAGGGCTACTAGCAAATAATAGTAAAAGCACAGTAGAATAAATGAAATGCAAATTAAGTGATATTGTTTAACTATTTAAATGAAATTCATTTCTCTTAGAAGCAAATAATATATGTGTAAAACAAAATATAATCAATAAAAATTAATCAATATAATCAACATTACAATTTTATAGGTTATGAAAATGCTCCACATTGCAAATCATTGAGTAATTCTTGATACTCAAAAAAGAGATGTAAAAATAGCACAGATTAATTTTCAATATAATTATTCATGAACTTACTAAATAATCCATACAATTAAGCCAGCATATAGGTAGCTCTGAATTATTTTTTTTGTGTAAATCTTTCAAATTTGACCTAAATTGACCATAATTTGATTTTCCATTTTGTTGCTCGCTCAGCTTGGCATTGCTATGACATCTAGGTACAATATGGATATCAAACCTATTTCTACTTATTTCTTGTTTATTAGTTCACATGCAGCTGCTTAATCAGCAGACTAAGAGAGGCTCTAACAGCTAGGGGTTATATAGCTGTTATCACCTGGAATGAGTAAACGTCAGTTTTATATCTATACATATCATATATTGGTCAAGATGGGACAGGAATATTTAGGTTTGTATTTAAAGTGTACTCTGGGGGGCAGCTAGGTGGCACAGTGGATAGAGCACCAGCCTTGAATTCAGGAGGATCCGAGGTCAAATCTGGTCTCAGTCACTTAACACTTCCTAGCTGTGTGACCCTGGGCAAGTCACTTAACCCCAGCCTCAGGAAAAAAAAAAATAAAGTGCACTCTGCAAAATGTAAATATTTTCAAAGGAACTTGCATGACATCTTATGACCCAAAAAATGTCTCAGATAACAAAGGCAAAGACACAAAATTGTACTGCAGCCTTCAACCTATCAATAGCATAGGCATGTAATTACAATACACCTAATATACACAAAATGAAACTTTAATTATTGAAAGTATTAATATTTAATTCAGCTAGCAAGATATATTTGCTTCAAACTGATATAGAGAAAAACACATCATTTTAAACACGACATTAAAAAATAGCATTTAAACTATTCTGATCTTTTGTTTTAATCTTTTTTACATTTAAGTCAAGAGAGTAAAAATAAATAAATAAAGTCAGGCAAGGAAGTCAAGTAAGAGGAAGCTATATAGCCTATGTATGCTCAATGATGGCAGGGTGGCAAGAAATCTGAGAAGGAAGGGGAATTTGGCTAATTAAAAGAGAAAGAGAAGTTCTATCTTTCCTGAGCTAAGTATGATATAGTAATATATCTTCCAAGATGAGGTATCAGTATAATTCAATGTAAATTGTATTTCAATAACAGATAAAGTACTGCCAAAATGCTATTATAGGAATCTATCTTTTTTTTTATTCATTTTACCAAATTATCCCCTCCCTCCCTCCACTCCCTCCCCCCAATGACAGGTAATCCCATACATTTTACATGTGTTACAATATAACCTAGATACAATATATGTGTGTAAATACCATTTTCTTGTTGCACATTAATTATTAACTTCCGAAGGTATAAGTAACCTGGATAGATAGACAGTAGTACTAACAATTTACATTCACTTCCCAGTGTTCCTTCTGTGGGTGTAGTTATTTCTGTCCATCATTGATCAGCTGGAAGTGAGTTGGATCTTCTTTATGTTGAAGATTTCCACTAACATCAGAATACATCCTCATAGAGTATTGTTGTTGAAGTATACAGCGATCTTCTGGTTCTGCTCATTTCACTCAGCAACAGTTGATTTAAGTCTCTCCAAGCCTCTCTGTATTCCTCCTGCTGGTCATTTCTTACAGAGCAATAATATTCCATAACCTTCATATACCACAATTTACGCAACCATTCTCCAATTGATGGACATCCATTCAACTTCCAGTTTCTAGCTACAACAAAAAGAGCTGCCACAAACATTTTGGCACATACAGGTCCCTTTCCACTCTTTAGTATTTCTTTGGGATATAATCCCAATAACAGCAATGCTGGGTCAAAGGGTATGCAGAGTTTGATAACTTTTGGGGCATAGTTCCAAATTGCTCTCCAGAATGGCTGGATTCTTTCACAACTCCACCAACAATGTATCAGTGTCCCAGTTTTCCCACATCCCCTCCAACATTCATCATTATTTGTTCCTGTCATTTTAGCCAATCTGACAGGTGTGTAGTCGTATCTCAGAGTTGTCTTAATTTGCATTTCTCTGATCAGTATTGTTTTAGAACCCTCTTTCATATGAGTGGAAATACTTTCAATTTCGTCATCTGAGAATTGTCTGTTCATATCCCTTGACCATTTATCAATTGAAGAATGGTTTGGTTTCCTATAAATCAGGGTCAGTTCTCTATATATTTTGGAAATGAGACCTTTGTCAGAACCTTTACTTTTAAAAATATTTTCCCAATTTGTTACTTCCCTTCTAATCTTGTTTGAATTAGTATTGTTTGTACAGAAACTTTTTAGTTTGATGTAATGAAAATCTTCTATTTTGTGATCAATAATGATCTCTAATTCTCCTCTGGTCATAAATTCCTTCCTCCTCCACAAGTCTGAGAGGTAGACTGTCCTCTGTTCCTCTAATCTATTTATGATCTCATTCTTTATGCCTAAATCATGGACCCATTTTGATCTTATCTTGGTATATGATGTTAAGTGTGGATCCATATCTAATTTCTGCCATACTAATTTCCATTTTTCCCAACAGTTTTTCCCGAATAATGAATTTTTATCCCTAATGTTGGTATCTTTGGGTTTGTCAAAGATTAGATTGCTATAGATGTACCCTTTTTATCCTTTGTATCTAATCTGTTCCACTGATCTACCGTTCTATTTCTTAGCCAGTACCAAATGGTTTTGGTGACTTCTGCTTTATAATATAGCTTTAAATCAGGTACACTTAGACCACCTTCCTCTGACTTTTTTTTCATTAGTTCCTTTGAAATTCTCGACATTTTATTCTTCCATATGAATTTTGTTATTTTTTCTAGGTCATTAAAATAGTTTCTTGGGAGTCTGATTGGTATAGCACTAAATAAATAGATTCGTTTGGGGAGTATTGTCATCTTTATTATATTCGCTCGGCCTATCCAAGAGCACTGAATGTCTTTCCAATTATTTAAATCTGACTTTATTTTTGTGGCAAGTGTTTTGTAATTTTTCTCATATAGTTCCTGACTATTCTTTGGTAGATGGATTCCCAAATACTTTATACTCTCAACATTTGTTTGGATTGGAATTTCTCTTTGTATCTCTTACTGTTGCATTTTGTTGTTGAAATATAAAAATGCTGAGGATTTATGTGGATTTATTTTGTATCCTGCCAATTTGCTGAAATTTTGAATTATTTCTAGTAGCTGGTCTTTTTCTAGCTTTTTAAGTTGCAATCCCTATTCGTTAATCTTCTCCTTCTATATTTTCTTCAAATAAGCCTCTATAGATATAAAATTTCCCCTTATTACTGCTTTAGCTGCATCCCACAGGTTTTGGTATGATGTCTCATCATTGTCATTATCTTGGGGGAAATTACTAAGTGTTTCTATAATTTGCTCTTTCACCCAGTCATTCTTTAAGATGAGAATTTTCAGGGGGCGGAGCCAAGATGGGGAAGAAGAAACACACCACTCTGTGAACATCCTTATTCCCTCACAAACAATTAGATAAATCAGCCTCAGAAATAGCACTGGACTGATAGATACCACAAGGACTGGAAGCACGACTTACCAGCTGAAGAGAATCTGGAGTTTCAACAGAAAAGGTCAGTTCCCAGGGGAGGAAGAAGAGAGGCCAGCACAGACAGCTGGGTGCTAGCATACTGTGCTAATTGTGCTGGGAAGGGCTCTGGGATCAGAGAAGCCACTGAGATAAAGAAATATGGCACAGGCTGTTAGCTCTTCTCTGCTTATAATATAACAGTTCAGAAGGGAAATCTAAACACTTTAAAAATTCAGATAGATTAGATTTTCCCCTGATCCTGGGGGTGACTCAGCAGATCTCAGCAACAGGGGGTGTGGCCTCAGCTCCCACCTAACACTAGTTAAGAGATTGACAAGTGGGCAGATACGGCCCAAGGCAACACACACTGCCTAGCTTAGCTGGAAGGTGTGGAACTCAGCTCCAAAAGTCCCAGAGAAGCCGAACCTTTGAACTAGGGGCCAGGGTTTCTGGCAGACACTTCCATTTTGAGTGCAGGGGCTTTTCACATCACCTGCTGCACACATCCACGCCCCACAGGGAAGCATAGGCTGGGCTTTGTGCCTTCTTTACTTAAATCTCAAACGTCAGGGAAGCAGCTAGAACACAACGCCCTCAAGGAACAGCAGTGCTAGTCACCTCTGAGGCACTTCCAGGGAGGGGTGGGGAGCTCTCTCCCAGAGCTCTATCTTAGCTCAGGCCCAAGAGCCGCTGCATCCATCTGGTCTGGGAGGAAGCTGGTAAAGAAGTAAATTAATAATTTCCTATCCCAGGGACAGACCCCAAAAGATTTTTTAAATATGAACAAAAAAGCCAGAAAAACTATAGATTCCTTCTACACAGAGAAAGAGCGGGTATCCAACCCCGAGGAATTTAACAGCAAAGAGTCAGCAGATAACAACCTAAAGGGGAATGATTCCTGCCCCCCATCACATAACTCTCTCCATAAAGAGACTATTAAAAAGTTAAGAGAGTTTGAAGAAAATGGGGAAAGGAAAGGGAAGCTATGATAGAGAATAAGAACGTCCTGAAATTGGAGTTGGAAAAAATAAAGAATTCACAGGAGATGCAGGGAAACAAAATTTGTGAATTAGAAAAGGTTAAAAAATCACAGGAAAGTAGGATTTCGGAATTGGAATAGATAAAAAAGTCTCAAGAAAATAGAATTTCTGAATTGGAAAAAGAAAATAATTCTCAAAAGATTAGGGAAATGGAAAAAAATTCAATAGAGCAAAATAATTCATTTAAAAACAAAATTGGGCATTTACAAAAAGAATTAAAAACTGTGAAAGAAGAAAATAACTACTTAAAAGTCAGGATGGAACAAATAGAAATGAATGATTCACAGAGAACCCAAGAATCAGTCAAACAAAACAAAACAAAAAAAAAAAAAATGAGAAGCTGGAGAACAACGTCAAATACTTACTGGGAAAATCTATAGACCTGGAAAATAGATCTAGGAGAGATAATCTGTGGATCATTGGAAGTCCAGAAAACTATGACCAAAAAAAGAGCCTAGATTCTATTTTACAAGAAATTATCAAAGAGAACTGTGAAGAGATAATAGAAACAGAAGGGAAAGTAGATGTGGAAAGAATTCATCAAACTCCTTCTGAAATAGACCCCAAAAAAAGAACACCACGGAATATTGTGGCTAAGCTGCAGAATTACCACACAAAGAAGAAAATCCTGCTAGAAAAAAACAATTTAAATACCAATGTGCCACAATAAGGGTCACACAAGATCTGCTTGTCTCCACATTAAAAGATAGAAGGGCCTGGAACCTGATATTCCGAAAGGCAAAAGATCAAGAATTGCAACCAAGAATGAACTACCCATCTAAGTTTAGCATCTTTTTCCATGGAAGAAGATGGTCATTCAATGAAATAGAGGAATTCTATATGGTTCTAAGAAAAAAACCAGACTTAAACAAAAAATTTGATCTACATCCACAAGACTGAAGAGAAACAGAAAAAGGTACACAGAACCTTTGAGAACTATATCTCTGTTGTGGGTATATAGAAAGTACGCATGGATAATTTGATTTTATTGATATAAAAGAAAAAAAAAGGAGGAGGTGTAGTAAAGGGAAGGGGGTAGTATTAGAAAAAGGGGAGGGAGTGATAAAAGAGGTAAAGTACATCACAGGAAGAGGCATAGAAAATACACCATATCTGAGGGAATTTAGTGAGGGAGAGAATCATTGTGTGAATCTTACTCTCATCAGGAGAGGCTCAAAGAGTAAATAATTAACATATTTGTTTTTCAGAGAATTTTCTCTCACCTCATTAAAAGGGGGGAGAGAAAAAGGGAAAAGGAAAAGGAGAATAAGTGAAGGGACTTGGAGGGAGGGGGGAGGGATACTAAAAAAAAAGGGAGGGGTGTGCATCACAAGGGGGGTCTATAAATTAAATATTGGGGAAGGGGTTCAGGGGGGGTCAAGGGAAAAAGCATAATCTGGGGATAATATGATGGCAGGAAATACAGAATTAGTAATTTTAACTGTAAATGTGAATGGGATGAACGATCCCATCAAAGGGAGACGGATAGCAGACTGGATCAAAAATCAGAACCCTACAATATGTTTTCTGCAGGAAACACACTTAAAGCAGGGAGATACATACAGAGTAAAGGTAAAATGTTGGAGCAGAATCTATTATGCTTCAGGTGAAGCCAAAAAAGCAGGGGTAGCTATCCTTATCTCAGATCAAGCAAAAGCAGAAGTTGATCTATTAAAAGAGATAAGGAAGGTAACTATATCCTGCTGAAAGTTAGCACAAATAATGAAGCCATATCGATACTAAACATATATGCACCAAGTGGTATAGCATCTAACTTTCTAAAGGAAAAGTTAAGAGAGTTGCAAGAAGAAATAGACAGTAAAACTATAATAGTGGGAGATCTCAACCTTGCACTCTCAGATTTAGACAAATCAAACCACAAAACAAACAAGAAAGAAATGAAAAAAGTGAATAGAACATTAGAAAAACTAGGTATGATAGACCTTTGGAGAAAACTGAATGGTAATAGAAAGGAATATACTTTCTTCTCAGCAGTTCATGGATCCTATACAAAAATTGACCATATATTAGGACATAAAGATCTCAAAATTAAATGAAGGAAGGCAGAAATAATAAATGCCTTCTTCTCAGACCACAATGCAATAAAAGCTACATTCAGTAAAAAATTAGGGATAAATAGACCAAAAAGTAATGGGAAACTGAATAATCTCATCTTAAAGAATGACTGGGTGAAAGAGGAAATTGTAGAAACAATTAATAATTTCACCCAAGATAATGACAATGATGAGACATCATACCAAAATCTGTGGGATGCAGCTAAAGCAGCAATAAGGGGAAATTTTATATCTTTAGAGGCTTATTTGAAGAAAATAGAGAAAGAGAAGATTAACGAATTGGGCTTCCAACTTAAAAGGCTAGAAAAAGACCAAATTAAAATTCCCCAACCAAATATTAAACATGAAATACAAAAATTAAAAGGAGAAATCAATAATATTGAAAGTAAAAAAACTATTGATTTAATAAATAAAACCAAGAGTTGGTTTTATGAAAAAGCCAATAAAATAGATAAACCTTTGGTAAATCTGATTAGAAAAAAAGAAAGAGGAAAATCAAATTGTTAGTCTTACAAATGAAAAGGGGGATATTTCCACCAATGAACAGGAAATTAGAGAAATAATAAGGAGTTATTTTGCCCAACTTTATGCCAATAAATTTCATAACTTAAGTAAAATGGATGACTTCCTCCAAAAATATAGGCTCCCTAGATTAACAGAGGAGGAAATAAATTGCTTAAATAGTCCCATTTCAGAAAAAGAAATAGAACAAGCTATTACTCAACACCCCAGGACCAGATGGATTCATGTGAATTCTACCAAACATTTAAAGAACAATTAGCCCTAATGTTATATAAATTATTTGAAAAAATAGGGGACGAAGGAGTCCTACCAAACTCCTTTTATGACACAGACATGGTACTGATACCTAAACCAGGTAGAGTGAAAACTGAGAAAGAAAATTATAGACCAATTTCCTTAATGTATATTGATGCTAAAATCTTAAATAAGATATTAGAAAAAAGACTTCAGAAAATCATCTCCAGGATAATACACTACGATCAAGTAGGATTTATTCCAGGAATGCTGGGCTGGTTTAATATTAGGAAAGCTATTAATATAATTGACCATATTAATAATCAAATTAATAAGAACCATATGATCATCTCAATAGATGCAGACAAAGCATTTGACAAAATCCAACATCCATTCCTACTAAAAACTTTTGGGAGTATAGGAATAAATGGACTATTCCTTAGAATAATCATGAACATATATTTACGACCTTCCGTAAGCATAATATGCAATAGAAATAAACTACAACCTTTCCCAGTAAGATCAGGAGTGAAACAAGGTTGCCCACTATCACCATTACTATTCAATATAGTACTAGAAATGCTAGCCTCGGCAATAAGAGCCAAGAAAGAGATTCAAGGAATTAGAGTAGGAAATGGGGAAATCAAACTATCACTTTTTACAGATGACATGATGGTATACTTAGAGAACCCCAAAGACTCTGCTAAAAAGCTACTAGAAATAATTCAAAATTTCAGCAAAGTGGCAGGATACAAAATAAATCCACATAAATCCTCAGCATTTTTATATATCACTAACAAAATGCCACAGCAAGAGATACAAAGAGAAATTCCATTCCAAACAAATGTTGAGAGTATAAAGTATTTGGGAATCCATCTACCAAAGAAAAGTCAGGAATTATATTAGAAAAATTACAAAACACTTGCCACAAAAATAAAGTCAGATTTAAATAATTGGAAAGACATTCAGTGCTCTTGGATAGGCCGAGCGAATATAATAAAGATGACAATACTCCCCAAACTAATCTATTTATTTAGTGCTATACCAATCAGACTCCCAAGAAACTATTTCAATGACCTAGAAAAAATAACAACAAAATTCATATGGAAGAATAAAAGGTCGAGAATTGCAAGGGAACTAATGAAAAAGAAGTTAGAGGAAGGTGGTCTAAGTGTACCTGATCTAAAGCTATATTATATAGCAGCAGTCACCAAAACCATTTGGTATTGGCTAAGAAATAGACCGGTAGATCAGTGGAACAGATTAGATACAAAGGACAAAAAAGGGTACATCTATAGCAATCTAATCTTTGACAAACCCAAAGATACCAACATTAGGGATAAAAATTCATTATTTGGAAAAAAACTGTTGGGAAAACTGGAAATTAATATGGCAGAAATTAGATATGGATCCACACTTAACACCATATACCAAGATAAGATCAAAATGGGTCCATGATTTAGGCATAAAGAATGAAATCATAAATAGATTAGAGGAACAGAGGATAGTCTACCTCTCAGACTTGTGGAGGAGGAAGGAATTTATGACCAGAGGAGAACTAGAGATCATTATTGAACACAAAATAGAAGTTTTTGATTACATCAAACTAAAAATTTCTGTACAAACAATACTAATGCAAACAAGATTAGAAGGGAAGTAACAAATTGGGAAAATATTTTTAAAAACAAAGGTTCTGACAAAGGTCTCATTTCCAAAATATATAGAGAACTGACCATAATTTATAAGAAACCGAACCATTCTCCAATTGATAAATCGTCAAAGGATATGAACAGACAATTCTCAGAGGAAGAAATTGAAACTATATCCACTCACATGAAAGAGTGTTCCAAATCACTACTGATCAGAGAAATGCAAATTAAGACAACTCTGAGATACGACTACACACCTGTCAGATTGGCTAAGATGACAGGAACAAATAATGATGAATGTTGGAGAGGATGTGGGAAAACTGGGACACTAATACATTGCTGGTGGAGTTGTGAAAGAATCCAGCCATTCTGGAGAGCAATTTGGAACTATGCCCAAAAAGTTATCAAACTGTGCATACCCTTTGACCCAGCAGTGCTACTACTGGGCTTATATCCCAAAGAAATACTAAAGAGCGGAAAGAGACATATATGTGCCAAAATGTTTGTGGCAGCTCTTTTTGTTGTAGCTAGAAACTGGAAGATGAATGGATGTCCATCAGTTGGAGAATGGTTGGGTAAATTATGTAATATGAAGGTTATGGAATATTATTGCTCTGTAAGAAATGACCAGCAGGAGGAATACAGAGAGGCTTGGAGAGACTTAAATCAACTGTTGCTGAGTGAAATGAGCAGAACCAAAAGATCACTATACACTTCAACAACAATACTGTATGAGGATGTATTCTGATGCTAGTAGAAATCTTCAACATAAAAGAGCCAACTCACTTCCAGTTGATCAATGATGGACAGAGGTAGCTACACCCAGAGAAGAAACACTGGGAAATGAATGTAAATTGTTAGCACTAATATCTGTCTGCCCAGGTTACATGGACCTTCTGAATCTAATGCTTATTGTGAAACAAGAAAATGGTATTTACAAACTCACCAAAAAAAAAGAGTATATGGAATTCTCCAATTGATAATTGTTAAAGGGTATATAAACAAGCAGTTTGCAAATGAGAAAATCCAAGTTATTAATAGCCATATTTTAAGTGTCATCAATAATTAATAAAATTAAATTGGAACTAAAAAAAAAAAAAAAAAAAAAAAAAAAAAAAAAAAGCATTCCTCCTTTGCATCATGCTGTCAATTGTATATTGTTTTTTCTCCATGTAATGTTTTTCCTTGAGAGTTACCTAAACCAAGGTCAATTTTCAACTATTTCACAATATAAAATTTTGTAAGTTGAATTATAAAAAAAGAATAAGAAAAAAATAAAAAATAAAAATTGTTGGCAGAAAAAAAAAAAAAAAAGATGAGATTATTCAGTTTCCAATTACTTTTTGGTCTATTTATCCCTAACTTTTTACTTAATGTAGCTTTTATTGCATTGTGGTCTGAGAAGAAGGCATTTATTATTTCTGCCTTCCTACATTTAATTTTGAGATCTTTATGTCCTAAGATATGGTCAATTTTTGTATAGGATTCATGAACTGCTGAGAAGAAAGTATATTCCTTTCTATTGCCATTCAGTTTTCTCCAAAGGTCTATCATATCTAGTTTTTCTAATGTTCTATTTGCTTTTTAAATTTCTTTCTTGTTTGTTTTGTGGTTTGATTTGTCTAAATCTGAGAGTGCAAGGTTGAGATCTCCCACTATTATAGTTTTACTGTCTATTTCTTCTTGCAACTCTCTTAACTTTTCCTTTAGAAAGTTATATGCTATACCACTTGGTGCATATATGTTTATTATCGATATGGCTTCATTATTTATGCTACCTTTTAGCAGGATATAGTTTCCTTCCTTATCTCTTTTAATTAGATCAACTTCTGCTTTTGCTTTATCTGAGGTAAGGATAGCTACTCCTGCTTTTTTTGGCTTTACCTGAAGCATAATAGATTCTGCTCCAACCTTTTACCTTTACTCTATTTGTATCTCCCTGCTTTAAGTGTGTTTCCTGTAAACAACATATTGTAGGGTTCTGATTTTTGATCCAGTCTGCTATCCGTCTCCCTTTGATGGGAGCGTTCATCCCATTCACATTTACAGTTAAAATTACTAATTCTGTATTTCCTGCCATCATATTATCCCCAGATTATGTTTTTTCCCTTGACCCCCCTGAAACCCTTCCCCAATATTTAATTTATATACCCCCCCTTGTGACGCGCAGCCCTCCCTTTTTTTTTTTTTTTTTTTAGTATCCCTCCCCCCTCCCTCCACGTCCCTTCCCTTATTCTCCTTTTCCTTTTCCCTTTTCCTCTCCCCCCTTTTAAGGAGGTGAGAGAGAATTATCTGAAAAACAAATATGTCAATTATTACTCTTTGAGCCTCTTCTGATGAGGGTAAGATTTACACAATGATTCTCCCCCTCACTAAATTCCCTCAGATATGGTGTATTTTCTATGCCTCTTCCTGTGATGTACTTTACCTCTTTTATCACTCCCTCCCCTTTTTCTAATACTACCCCCTTCCCTTTACTACACCCCCTCCTTTTTTTTTTCTATCAATAAAATCAAATTATCCATGCGTGCTTTCTATATAACCACAACAGATATATAGTTCTCAAGGGTTCTGTGTACCTTTTTCTGTTTCTCTTCAGTCTTGTGGATGTAGATCAAATTTTTTGTTTAAGTCTGGTTTTTTTCCTAGAAACATATGGAATTCCTCTATTTCATTGAATGACCATCTGCTTCCATGGAAAAAGGTGCTAAACTTAGCTGGGTTGTTTATTCTTGGTTGCAATTCTTGATCTTTTGCCTTTCGGAATATCAGGTTCTAGGCCCTTCTATCTTTTAATGTGGAGGCAAGCAGATCTTGTGTGACCCTTATTGTGGCACATTGGTATTTAAATTGTTTTTTTCTAGCAGGATTTTCTCCTTTGTGTGGTAATTCTGCAGCTTTGCCACAATATTCCGTGGTGTTCTTTTTTTGGGGTCTATTTCAGAAGGAGTTCGATGAATTCTTTCAACATCTACTTTCCCCTCTGTTTCTATTACCTCTGGACAGTTCTCTTTGATAATTTCCTGTAAAATAGAATCTAGGCTCTTTTTTTGGTCATAGTTTTCGGGAAGTCCAATGATCCGCAGATCATCTCTCCTAGATCTATTTTCCAGATCTATAGATTTTCCCAGTAAGTTTTTGACGTTGTTCTCCAACTTCTCATTTTTTTTTTGTTTTGTTTGACTGATTCTTGGGTTCTCTGTCAGTCATTCATTTCTATTTGTTCCATCCTGACTTTTAAGGAGTTATTTTCTTCTTTCACAGTTTTTAGTTCCTTTTGTAAATGCCCAATTTCGTTTTTAAATGAATCATTTTGCTCTATTGAATTTTTTTCCATTTTCCTAATTTTTTTTTGAGAAGTATTTTCTTTTTCCAATTCAGAAATCCTATTTTCTTGAGACTTTTTTACCTTTTCTAATTCACTAATTTTGTTTCCCTGCATCTCCTGTGAATTCTTCATTTTTTCCAACTCCAATTTCAGAATGTTGTTATTCTCTATCATAGCTTCTCTTTCCTTTCCCCATTTTTTTTCAAACTCTCTTAACTTTTTAATAGTCTCTTCATGGAGAGAGTTATGTGATGGGGGGCAGGAATCGTTCCCCTTTAGGTTGTTATCTGCTTACTCTCTCCTGTTAACTTCCTCGGGGTTCGATACCTGCTCTTTCTCTGTGTAGAAGGAATCTATGGTTTTTTTGGGCTTCTTGCTCATACTTAAAAGATCTTTTGGGGTCTGTCCCTGGGGTAGCAATTATTTATTTATTTATTTATCAGCTTCCTCCCAGACTGGATGGATGTAGCGGCCCCTGTACCTGAGCTAAGAGAGAGCTCTGGGAGAGTGTTCCCCACCCCCTCTCTGGAAGTGCCTCAGAGGTGACTAGCACTGCTGTGCCCTGAGGGCGCTGTGTGTCCTGGTGGGGCGTGGATTTCTGCAGCAGGTGACATGAAAAGCACCTGAGCTCAAACTTGAAGTGTCTGCCAGAAACCGCGGTCCCTAGTGCAAAGGTTCCTCTTCTCTGGGACTTCCGTTCCACAGCCTCCAGCCAGCAGAGCCAGGCAGTATGAGTTAACATCCCGCCCACTTTTCAATCTCTTAAGTACCCTGAGGTAAAATCCTGGATTGCCTATGTCGGCCACACCCACCAGTGCTGAGATCTGCTGAGTCACCCCTGGGATCTGGGAAGATCCAATCTGGTTTTAAGTTTTAAAGTTGTTTAGATTTCTCTTCTGAACTGCTGTTTTATAAACAGAGAAGAGCTAACAGCCTGTGCCAGATTCTTTTATCTCAGTGGCTTCTCTGATCCCAGAGCTCTCCCCAGCACGACTGGCACAGTGCACCACTACCCCACCATTTGTGCTGGCCTCTCTTCTTCCTCCCCTGGGAGCTGACCTTTCCTGTTGAAACTCCATATTCTCTTCAGCTGGTGAGTCGTGCTTCCAGTCCTTGTGGATTCTATCAGTCCTACGCTATTTCTGAGGCTGATCAAATCTAGTTGGTTGTGAGGGAAGAAAGGAGCTTACACAGTGGCGTGTATCTTCTCCGCCATCTTGGCTCCGCCCCCGGAATCTATCTTAAAAAAAAAAAAAAGGAACAAGTTGAATAAATTATTCCTTCTATTGTAACTGAGGTGCTTATCTATTTAAGGCAAATCATCTAGATGAGTTTTATTTTTCCAGGAGGAAAAGTATAATTTTTTTTCCCCTACTTTATCAAATGTCTGGAGCCATTATAATGTTTATGCATCATAAAATGAGAAAAATAAAAATAAATCATTTTAAAATTCTGTGAGCTAATTCACGTATTTCTTGACCATGAGAAAATATAGTGAGTCATTAGTGATAGTGATTTTGATACTTAAAGATTTAATTTAAAATTTTTGCATTACTGTATCCAATAGAAATGCCAATATTACTTTGCTCAATACTGTGAAATGAATCTTTATGGTATTTGGTGGACAAACTTTCTGTAATGTAATTAAACTGATGTGTCAATATAATTTAATTGTATTTATCCTCTCCACATGATGAAATTTATCACTGACTATCCAGCTAGCACCTCTGAACTTATTTTATAATTAAATTTAAATTTACTTTAATTATATTGGCAAGGCCTCTTATACTTTAATTTCCTAAATAATGAAAATTTACTAGTTACTATATTCCACTAAGAATAAAGTAATTCTAAAGCAAAAATGTCAGTTATTTTTGTTTCCTGTTGTCAGAAGGATTGTTTTCTTTATATGCGTCAAAATCTAAGCAATGCTATTTTTTCTTCATGGTGGTACTACAAAGATGCTTTGGATTATTTCAATCATATGTAAGACTTGGGATAGCTAGAGAGAGAGAGAGAGAGAGAGAGAGAGAGAGAGAGAGAGAGAGAGAGAGAGAGAGACAGAGAGAGAGAGAGAGAGAGAAAGAGAAAGAGAGGGAGGAGGGAGGGGGAAGGAGGGAAAGAGAGAGAGAGGGAGAGGCAGAGGGAGAGGAGAGGTTCTTACTCTATTCCCTGTCATATGTTCTGTGATCCAGGGAAACTGACCTCTTTGCTATTCTTCTTAAAGACAATTCATCTCATTCTGAATTTTCATTTCCCTCCAACTTATTTTTCACCCCTTGGATTCCCTGACTTCCTTCACACCCTAAATAAAATCCTTCTTTTATGACAATACTACCTAAACTAATTTATTTATTTAGTTCTATACCAATCAAACTCCCCAAAAAACTATTTTTACTGAAAAAGGGTGAAACTATGAAAAGGTATGCTGGACTCAGACAACTGAGCACTTTAGGTTAATTACCTGTTCCATATGAGACAAAGACTATTAGCATATGTTTTGAAAAACAGTTCTTTTCACTGTTTGGTGCTTGCTCAATGTTTGGTCTTAAGATAATATAGGCAAGGATTAGAGGGTGGGGCGAGACAAGCCAGAGTGACTTGGCAACAGGACGAGGAGGAGAAAGGTAGAGATTCTGGGGTCCAAAATTGAGAAGCTGACAGTTTGTCTGCTTCTTTCACTCCTCCCCCTAAAGACCAAGGACTTTTAATTTTTCTGGCTGTGGCTGATCCCGAAGCCTCCAAAGAGCTAACTTGGACTTAACAAACAAAATTCATCTGGAAGAACAAAAGGTCCAAAATATCAAGGGATCAATTTTCAGAGAATTTGGGAAAACTGGGACACTGATGCATTGTTGGTGGAATTGTGAACATATCTTATACCCTAGGGTGATCTTAAAGGGGCAAAGACACGCACGTGTGCAAAAATGTTTGCGGCAGCCCTTTTTGTAGTGGCAAAAAACTGGAAACTGAATGGATGACCATCAATTGGAGAATGTCTGAATAAATTGTGGTATGTGAATGTTATGAAATATTATTGTTGTGTTAGAAAAGACATTTACATTACACAGGATAATTATTCATTTCTTCCCTACATCCTAAACCTTTATTATAACATCATTTAGGAGGTCTATTTTTTGTAGTAGTTTTAAGTGCATAGGATGGAGGAGTTAGGAGCAGTTCCTCTAAGGCAGTGGTCCTCACACTTTTTAAATAGGGGGCCAGTTCACTGTCCCTCAGACTGTTGGAGGGCCAAACTATAGGAAAAACAAAAAACTATGAACAAATTCCTATGCATGCTGCATATATCTTATTTTGAAGTGAAGAAACAAAACGGGAACAAATACAATATGTAAAGTGAAGTAAAGTTAAATCAACTAACTTACCAGTATTTCAATGGGAACTATGGGTCTGCTTTTGGCTAATGAGATGGCCAATGTCTGGTTCCATATTTGTCACTGGTTGGAGATTTCAAATGTTTCATTCTAGAAAAAAGTCTGTTTACATTCATAAGTGCTGCCAAAGATGGTTGCCATTTTGAGTGCATGGTTCCTGAGATGAGGATATGTCTCAGAGGGGAGAGATGCATAGAAATTATGAAGGCTGCTTGGCTTGAATGTGTCTTTCAGAGAGTCACAATTCTGCAGTTCAGCCAGTTCCATTTGGTAAATTGCATCCACATTTTCAATGTCAATAGAAAATGGTTTACGGAAAAGTTGTATGTCCTGTTCATGGAGATGAAGCTCTTTAAATCTAATTTGGAACTCATTTTGCAATTTTTCCAATGAATCCACACATGTTTTGCTTGGGAATACAATCAGTGGTTTTTCTGCTAACAGATTTTGAGTTGTGGGGAGGTGGCAAAAGTTTTCCTTCTTCACTTATTTAATGAGGAGGCCTAATTTTACTTTAAATGCATTGACATATGATTGCATATCACAGATGAGCTTCCGCTTTCCTTGAAGTTGCATATTGAAATTGTTGAGTAGCTCTGTTACATCTGTCAGAAAGGCAAGGTGCTATTTCCATTCTGTATCATTGAGCTCTGGTATTTTGTTTTTTGAAAGCAGAGAAGTTGTAATCTGTGGAACTAAGTCAAAACTCTCCCTCGACTCAGCCAACAGAATTCTGTGTGATATAAAACATCTTCATACTCAACATTTAGCTTAAACAGAAATTCCTGAAATTGTCTGTGATTTATTACATTAGCTCTAATGAAGTTAACTCAAGATACCACAATTTTCATAACAGAGTTCCACTTAAGTGATTTACTACACAGTGCTTGTTGATGGATGAGGCAGTGTATGGCTATTGGATGAGAATGGTTATGTTTGTCCATCTCTTGGTTAATGCGAGTAATTACTCCTTTCTTAGACACCACCATGCTAGGGGCACCATCAGATCTCATGATGGCTAGTTTAGCACAGTCCAGCTCCAAACCATTCATAGTTTGGCAAATCTTTTCATAGATATCCTCTTCTGTAGTTGTTCCTTTGATGCTTTGCAGTGCAGCAAGCTCTTCTATGACTTCAAAATAATCATTCATCCCATGAATAAAAATTAGAAGTTGAGCAGAATCACAAACATAATGGCTTTCGTCAACTGCCAAGAAAAAAATATGAAAATTTTTTTGTGGAGTTTTGCAAATGCTGATGCAGATGGTCTCCCATTCCTTCAATCCTCCGTGTAATTGTAGGTCCTGAAAGACTCACTGTATGAAATAAATCAGCCTTCTAGGAATGACATAGTCCCAACAAAGAAAGCCCTCCCATCAAATCACATTTGGAGTCTTTTCTTTAGTTGTGGTTCCAACAGTTTAAAAAGGAGTTAGAAGAAGGATGCAGATAAATTGAAGAGTATCTTTAGCAAAGGGCAGAATAATGGTAAAGCACCATGGCATATGAGGATCAATTCAAGAAAAAGGGTAAGTTCAGCCTGGAAAACAAAGTCTTGAAGATGTGTAATAGTTGTTTTCAAGTATTTAAAGTTTGACATAGATAGGAGGAATCTGGTCTGTTTTGTTGGCCCCACAAAATCAAATCAGGAGCAATAAGTGAAATTTATGAAGAGTCCAATTGAGAATTAATGCCTGTGGGCACAGCCAAGATAGTGGAGAGGGCACACAAAATTAAAGTCAGGGTCATGAGAGAAGGTAAGAAAGATCTCTTACCTTCTCTCATGACCCTCACTTTAATTAGCAAATCCAGCCTCTGAATTACTTCTGGACTGAAAGAACCCACAATTATTGGACATGTAAGCAGAAGATAATCTTGAAGACATTCGAAAAGGTCTGTTTCAATTGGGCTTGGAAGAAAGAGGACAAAGCACAAAGCACAAACAGACACCCATTGCAGATCTGTGGCACTCTGAGCTCTGCTCACTGGGAGGAATCTACATCAGTTTTGGCTATTCTTCCCTGGTTGCAAGCCTGTAAGATGAGGAGATGACTTATAAAACACACAACACAAAAACAAAAAGTAAACAGTGAACCCCACAATGCTGATATTTCACGGGATCTAGCCATGCCCACACAGCACCAAAAGTGTGTCACCACCAACTCAGTGCAGTCACTGCCACTTTTAGAGGAAGTTTAGACAAAATTCCTTGCCTTAAAAGCAGATCTCATTTTTTAAAATGAGTATTAAAGCAAAAAGAACTCTGACCATAGAGAGTTTTTTATGCTGAGAGGAACCAATTTCAAACCCTGAGGAAACTAAAAGCAGATTGTCTCCAGATGAAGCCCTAAAGAATGCTATAAATTGGTATCCATCACACAAGGCTCTCCTAGAAGAAATTATAATAGATCTTAAAAGAGACATGGAAGAAAAATGGTGAAAGGAAATGAGAACCTTTCCAGAGAGTTTGGCAAACAAAACATAGAAATTATCTGAAGAAAATTCACTATAAAATAGACAGTATAATAGAAGCATATAAATACTGAAAAAATAGAGTTGATACCATAGAAAAAGAAAAAAACTCCCTGGGGGGGAAAAAACCTATACTTGTGAAATAGAAAAGGAAAATAACTCCTTAAAAAGCAGAATTTGTAAATTGGGGGGAAAATTATATAGAACAAAACAATTCATTTAAAAATCCATTTAGACAAATACAAAAAGAAATAAATGATGAAAATAATTCACAAAATTAGAACTGAAAAATAGAGACAACAAGAATCAATCAAATAAAACCAAAACAATGAAAAAATAGGGAAAAAAATGTAAAATAGCTTCTTGGGAAAACAACTGACCTTAAAAATAGATCTAGGAGAAATAATCTAAGGATTATTGGACTTCAGGAAAACCATGACTAAAAAAAGAGCTTAGACACTATTTTCCAAGAAACCATCAAATAAGACAGCCCAGATGTCATAAAATCTGAAAGCAAAAGCCATTGAAAGAATTTCCCAAACATCACCTTAAAGAGACCACAAAACTAAAATTCCAAAAAATATCGTAGCTAAATTAAAGAACTATTGGATCAAGGAAAAAATATTACAAGCAGTCAGGGAAAAAAAATTCAAATACTGAGAAGCCACAAAAAGGATTACCCAGGACCTAGCAGTTTTTACCTTAAAGAATCCAAAGCCTTTTGGCCAAGATGGTGGAGGGGACCCACACATCTGCTTAATCTCTGAGTTTTCTCTCACAATAATTTGTCTCATGACAAACCTCAGAATTAGTGCTTGACTAAAAAAAAATACAAATAATTACTGAGAAAAGATATCCTCCAAAGTCACCAGAAAATTTCTGGTTTTGATTGTGGGTGGGGAAGGTTTTAGATCGGGCACAAACTGAAGGCAAGCAGCTGCAGCACAGCAGAGTAAGACAGGCAGTTCACAGCTGAACAAACTTGAGGGTGGGTGGGGTATGATCTCAGCCATTTCTGTGGAGAGAGCTTTAACACAGCCTTGGCTACTTTGCCCTGGCAGCTAGTAAAAACACAGGATGTGAATATGATAACCCTAAAAAGCTAGCGTCTCTCAGAACCTGGAAACACCCACCTACAGTTGCTCAACACACTCTCAGAGTCTTAAAGCCCAGACTCAGTTCAGCCATTGCTGTCCTGATAGTGCCTTACTGTTGCCTGCTACAGCTTGTAGAGGAATCTCAGTAATATCATACAGCCCCCCCCCCAAAAAAAAAAAAGCAGACCATTTGTTTTTCTTGTTAGTTTGTTTTCTCTGAGTCTTCTTTGACAAAATGAGCAAAAAGTTAAAGTGCACTCTAACTATTGTTAGCTTCTATATGGATAGAGAGCAGACTTTAAACCCTGAGGAGAATAACAACAGACTGTCCCAAGATGAATCTCCAAAGGGGGATATCATGTGGTCCTGAGCTCACAACACTCTCATAGAAGAAATTAAAAAGGCTCTCACAAGATAGCTAGAAGAAAAATTGGCAAAGGAAAGGGAAGTTTGGCAAGAGAGTCTGGATAAGCCATCCCATTTATTTAAAGATAGAGTGGATAAAGAAATCAAATAC
Organism: Sminthopsis crassicaudata; assembly: GCF_048593235.1. Classification (NCBI taxonomy): domain Eukaryota; kingdom Metazoa; phylum Chordata; class Mammalia; order Dasyuromorphia; family Dasyuridae; genus Sminthopsis; species Sminthopsis crassicaudata. The sequence continues at coordinate 193,287,778 of NC_133619.1, forward strand.
TTGAAAAACAGAATTAATCAGTTGGAAAGAGAAAGTAGCTCTCTAAAAAATAAAATTGGTGAAATGGAAAAAAATTCCATAAAACGAAACAACTAATTTAAAAACTCAACTGGACAATTAGAAAAAGATATAAAAAAGTTAGTGACGTAAATACTTCATTGAAAATCAGAATTGAATAAATGCAATTGAATGACTTGAGGAGACACCAAAAATCAGTCAAGGAAAATGAAAAACAATTAAACAATGGGAAAAATGTCAAACATCTTCTTGGGAAACAACAGATATTGAATATAGATCCAGAAGAGACAATCTGAGAATTATTGGACTCCCTGAAAAATATGATGAAAAAAGAGCCTAGAAACTGTTTTCTTAGAAATTATCAAAGAGAACTCTCCATATGTCTTAGAAACAGAGGGTGAAATACAAATTGAAAGAATTCATCAAACATCTACTGAAAGGTATCTTAAAATCAAAACACCAAGAAATATAGTGGCCAAATTCCAGAACCATCAGATGAAGGAAGACGAACGAAAAAGTAATGCGAGCTGCTAGAAAAAATCAATTCAAATATGAAGGAGCTACAAAAAGGATTATTCAAGACTTAGCAGCATCCACATTAAAGGATTGAAGGGCTTGGAATATGATATTCCAAAAGGCTAAGGAATTTGTTATGCAACCAAAAATAACTTACCCAGCAAAAATAAAAATCTTTTTCCAGAGAAGAAGATGGACATACAATGAAATAAGAGAATTTCATCTGTTCTTCAAGACAAAACCATATCTAAACAAAATGTTTGATCTACAAATATAGAACTCAAGAGAAAACTAAAAAGATAAAAAGAAATCTTGGGAACTATATTTCTGCTATAAAGATATATAAAGAATACATGTATACATTGTTATAGAAACTAGAGGTGGAAAGGAAATTGTACCTAGAAAAGGGTAAAGTGGGGATACTACATCACGAAGAGGCAATGGAAACCTATTACATCTCAGAGAAAGAATGGAGGGGAATGGATGTAGTATGTATCATACAGCCATCAGGATTGGCTTAAAGAGAAAAATATTAGAAATATTAGATTTATGATGAAACTTCTACTACCTCACTGAAAAGTAGGAGGAAAAAAATGAAAAGGAAAGGAGTAAGCAAAATGGAAGAGAAATTATGAGGAAAAGGAATAAGATAAGGGAAGAAACTCTAAGGTGGGAGGAGGGATACTAAAAATGGAGGGCTGTGAGAAAAAGGTGGTGCTCATAAGATCTAATTCAGTTCAAATTTATCAATGATAGACAGAATCAGCCACATCCAGAAAAGGAACACTGGGAAATGAGTGTAAACTTTTTGCATTTTTAGTTTTCTTCCCACGTTATTTTTACCTTCTAAATCCAATTCTCCATGTTCAGCAAGATAACTCTTCAGTTTTGCACACATATATTATATCTGGGGTATACTATAACATAATTAACATGTATAAGATTGCTTGACATCTAAGGGAGGGGGTGGAGGGAAAAAGAAGTGAGTGCAAGTGATAATGATGTAAAATATAACTTTCAATAAAAAGTTATAATGAAAAAAAAAAAAAAGATCGAAATATCTGGAATCTGATACACCAAAAGGAAAGAACCTGGGATGCAGCCAAGAATAAAACATCTGGCTAAACTGAGCATTTATTGTCTTTTTAAAATTAATTTTATAATTATAAAATTTTTTGATAGCACATAGGCAAAGGCAATTTTTTAATAACATTATCCTTTGTATTAACTTTTCCAAATTTTCCACTCCCTCCCTCTACTCCCTCCTCTAGATGACAGGCAATCCCATACATAATAAATGTGTTACAGTATAATCTATATACAATATATGCGTGTAAAACCAAATTTCTTATTGCACGGTAAGAATTGGATTCTGAAGGTATAAGTAACCTGGCTTAGAAAGACAATAGTTCAAACATTTTATACTCCTTTCCAAGTGTTCCTTCTACAGGTCATTTCTTAAAAGAGCAATAAAATTCCATAACAATGATATACTATAATTTACCAAACCATTCTCCAATTGATGGGGAACCATTCATTTTCCAGATTCTAGCCACTACAAAAAGAGCTGCCACAAACATTTTGGCACATACAGGTCCCTTTCCATTCTTTATTATTTCTATGGCATATGAGCCCAGTGTTAGCACTGCTAGATCAAAGGGTATACACAGTTTGATAACTTTTTTTGGCATTGTTCCATATTGCTCCCAAGAATGGCGGGATTCTTTCACAGCTCCACTAACAATCCATCAGTGTCCCAGTTTCCTACATCCCCTCCAACATTCATCATTATCTTTTCCTGTCATCTTAGACAATACGACAGGTGTGTAGTGTTATCTCACAGTTGTCTTAATTTGCATTTCTCTGTCAGTAGTGATTTGGAACACTTTCATATAAGTGGATACAGTTTCAATTTCGTCATCTGAGAATTGTCTATTCATATCCTTTAACCATTTATAAATAGGAGAATGGTTTGATTTCTTATAAATTAGACTCAGTTCACAATAAATTTTGGAATATGAGGGCTTTGTCAGAACTTTAGCAGTAAAAATATTTTCCCAATTTGTAACTTCCCTTCTAATCTTGTTTGCAGTACTGTTATATTTGCCATAGCTTTTTATTTTTATTTAATCAAAATCTTCCATTTTATGATAAAAAATGATAAATTCCTTCCATCTCCACAAGTGTAAGAGGGAGATTATCCTCACTTCCTCTAAAATATTTATGATTTCATTCTTTATACCTAAATCATGGAAGCATTTTGATCTTATCTTAATATATGGATTAAGTGTGGGTCCATATCTAATTTCTGCAATACTGCTTGGAATTTTCCAATTAGATTTTTTTTTATAGAAAATAAATTCTTAACCCAAAAGTTCATATCTTTGGGATTGTCAAAAACAAGATTGCTATAGTTGTACACTATTTTGTCCTGTGTAACTACTCTGTCCCACTGATCAACTAGTTTATTTCTTAGAAAATACCAAATGTTTTTTCTGACTCCTGATTTATACAAGAACTTTAACCAAAACACTAACCATAAACCATAATATTAATCGTAAAAACTAACCATAACCTTAACCCTAACCATAACTTTAACATTAAAATTAACCGCAACCCCTAATCCTAACCATGAGCTTAACCCTAAACACTAATATTAAAACCAAACCCTAATCCTATCCCTAAAGACGAATCTTAATACTAACCAGAATAAAAAACCTAAGATTAAAATTAACACTAACCCTTAAGCTAACCCTAACCCTAACACTAACTCTAACACTAACCTTAACTCTAAACCCTAACCCTAAAACTAACTGTAACACTAACACTAACCTTAACCCTAACTGCTAACCCTAACCCCTAACCCTAAACCTAAACCTCCCGACTCCCGACTCTAAGCCTAAACATAACGATATCCCTAACTCACCCTCTCCCAACTCTAACACTAACCTTAACCCTAACCCTAACTGAAACCCTAACCATAACCCTAACCCTAACCCTAAAACTAACACTAACCCTAACGCTAACCCTAAAACCAAAATTCGCAACGTAACATTAACCCTAACCCTAAACCTAACCCTAAACCTAAACCTAAACCTAACCCTAATGCTCACCCAAACTGTAAGAAAAACGCTAAACCTAACCAAACCTATATACTAATACTAAAACTAACTGTAAACCTAACACTAAAAGTTACACAAACCAAAACCTAAACATTAACCCTAACAATAAAGTTAACCATAACCATAAAATGTAACCGTTATTTTAATCTGAAACCTAATACTAACCATAAACCTAACCATAACCATAACCTTAATCCTAGAAGTAAACCTAATATTAACTATAAAACTAACCCCAACAAAAACCTAAACTCTAATCCTAAAACTAACCTTCACCAAAACCCTAAAACTAAAGCTAATCAAAACCTAAAACCTAACCCTAACAATAAACTTAACCATACCCTAAAAAGTACCCCTAATTTTAACCCTAAACCTAACCCTAAACCTAATCCTAACCATAACCATAACCCTAACATAACCCTAAACCTAACCAAAACACTAACCCAAACCCTGTCCCTAACCCTAAATATAACCCTAACCCTAACCCTAACACTAACCCTAAACATAAATTTGCAAGGTAACACTAACCCTATCCCTAAATCTAACCCTAAGCATAACCCTAAACCTAACCCTAAGCCTAAGCCTAACCCTAAACTTAACCCTAAGACTCAACCTAACCCTAACCCTAACCCTAAACCTAACCCTAACCCTAACCCTAAAACTAAATTCGCAAGGTAACACTAACCATAACTCTAAATCTAACCCAAACCCTAAACCTAAACCTAACCCTAACCCTCACCCTAACCCTAACGCTAAACCTAACCCTAACACTCACCCTAACTGTAATCAAAACACTAAACCTAACCAAAACTTATCCCTTAATACTAAAACTAACTGTAACCCTAACAATAAAACTTACCCTAACAAAAACCTAAACATTAACCCTAAACCTAACGTTAACCATAACCCTAAAATGAAACACTTAATTTAATCCGAAACCTAATCTTTTTTTTTTAATTTTTTTATTATATATATATATATATATTTTTTTTTTTATAATATTATCCCTTGTATTCATTTTTCCAAATTACCCCCCCTCCCTCTATTCCCTCCCCCCGATGACAGGCAATCCCATACATTTTACATGTGTTACAATATAGTCTAGGTACAATACATGTGTGTGAATATCATTTTCTTGTTGCACAATAAACATTAGAATCCGAAGGTACATGCAACCTGGGCAGAAAGATATTAGTGCTAACAATTTACATTCACTTCCCAGTGTTTCTTCTCTGGGTGTAGCTACCTCTGTCCATCATTGATCAACTGGAAGTGAGTTGGATCTTCTTTATGATGAAGATTTCCACTTCCATCAGAATACATCCTCATACAGTATTGTTGTTGAAGTGTACAGTGATCTTCTGGTTCTGCTCATTTCACTCAGCATCAGTTGATTTAAGTCTCTCCAGGCCTCTCTGTATTCCTCCTGCTGGTCATTTCTTACAGAGCAATAATATTCCATAACCTTCATATACCACAATTTACCCAACCATTCTCCAACTGATGGACATCCATTCATCTTCCAGTTTCAAGCTACAACAAAAAGAGCTGCCACAAACATTTTGGCACATATATGTCTCTTTCCGCTCTTTAGTATTTCTTTGGGATATAATCCCAGTAGTAGGGCTGCTGGGTCAAAGGGTATGCACAGTTTGATAACTTTTTGGGCATAATTCCAGATTGCTCTCCAGAATGGCTGGATTCTTTCGCAACTCCACCAGCAATGTATTAGTGTCCCAATTTCCCCACATCCCCTCCAACATTTATCATTATTTGTTCCTGTCATCTTAGCCAATCTGATAGGTGTGTAGTGGTATCTCAGAGTGGTCTTCATTTGCATTTCTCTGATCAGTAGTGATTTGGAACACTCTTTCATGTGAGTGGATATAGTTTCAATTTCTTCCTCTGAGAATTGTCTGTTCATATCCTTTGACCATTTATCAATTGGAGAATGGTTCGGTTTCTTATAAATTAGGGTCAGTTCTCTATATATTTTGGAAATGAGACCTTTGTCAGAACCTTTGTTTTTAAAAATATTTTCCCAATTTGTTACTTCCCTTCTAATCTTGTTTGCATTAGTATTATTTGTACAGAAACTTTTTAGTTTGATGTAATCGAAATCTTCTATTTTGTGACCAATAATGATCTCTAGTTCTCCTCTGGTCATAAATTCCTTCCTCCTCCACAAGTCTGAGAGGTAGATTATCCTATGTTCCTCTAATATATTTATTATCTCCCTCTTTATGCCTAAATCATGGATCCATTTTGATCTTATCTTGGTATATGGTGTTAAGTGTGGATCCATATCTAATTTCTGCCATACTAATTTCCAGTTTTCCCAACAGTTTTTTCCGAATAATGAATTTTTATCCCTAATGTTGGAATCTTTGGGTTTGTCAAAAATTAGATTGCTATAGATGTACCCTTTTTTGTCCTTTGTATCTAATCTGTTCCACTGATCTACTGGTCTATTTCTTAGACAATACCAAATGGTTTTGGTGACTGCTGCTATATAATATAGCTTTGGATCAGGTACACTTAGACCACATTCCTCTGAGTTTTTTTTCATTAGTTCCCTTGCAATTCTTGACCTTTTATTCTTCCATATGAATTTTGTTGTTATTTTTTCTAGGTCATTGAAATAGTTTCTTGGGAGTCTGATTGGTATAGCACTAAATAAATAGATTAGTTTGGGGAGTATTGTCATCTTTATTATATTTGCTCGGCCCATCCAAGAGCACTGAATGTCTTTCCAATTATTTAAATCTGATTTTATTTTTGTGGCAAGTGTTTTGTAATTTTTCTCATATAATTCCTGACTTTTCTTTGGTAGATGGATTCCCAAATATTTTATACTCTCAACATTTGTTTGGAATGGAATTTCTCTTTGTATCTCTTGCTGTTGCATTTTGCTAGTGATATATAAAAATGCCGAGGATTTATGTGGATTTATTTTGTATCCTGCCACTTTGCTGAAATTTTGAATTATTTCTAGTAGCTTTTTAGCAGAGTCTTTGGGGTTCTCTAAGTATACCATCATGTCATCTGCAAAAAGTGATAGTTTAATTTCCTCATTTCCTACACTAATTCCTTGAATCTCTTTCTCGGCTCTTATTGCCGAGGCTAGCGTTTCTAGTACTATATTGAATAGTAATGGTGATAGTGGGCAACCTTGTTTCACTCCTGATCTTACTGGGAAAGGTTGCAGTTTATTTCTATTGCATATTATGCTTACTGAAGGTCTTAAATATATGCTCCTGATTATTCTAAGGAATAGTCCATTTATTCCTATACTCTCAAGAGTTTTTAGTAGGAATGGATGTTGGATTTTGTCAAATGCTTTTTCTGCATCTATTGAGATGATCATATGGTTCTTATTAATTTGATTATTAATATGGTCAATTATATTAATAGCTTTCCTAATATTAAACCAGCCCAGCATTCCTGGAATAAATCCTACTTGATCATATTGTATTATCTTGGAGATGATTTTCTGAAGTCTTTTTGCTAATATCTTATTTAAGATTTTAGCATCAATATTCATTAAGGAAATTGGTCTATAATTTTCTTTCTCAGTTTTCGATCTACCTGGTTTAGGTATCATTACCATGTCTGTGTCATAAAAGGAGTTTGGTAGGACTCCTTCATCCCCTATTTTTTCAAATAATTTATATAACATTGGGGCTAATTGTTCTTTAAATGTTTGGTAGAATTCACATGTGAATCCATCTGGCCCTGGGGATTTTTTCCTGGGGAGTTGATTAATAGCTTGTTCTATTTCTTTTTCTGAAATGGGACTATTTAAGCAATTTATCTCCTCCTCTGTTAATCTAGGGAGCCTATATTTTTGGAGGAAGTCATCCATTTCACTTAAGTTATCAAATTTATTGGCATAAAGTTGGGCAAAGTAACTCCTTATTATTTCTCTAATTTCCTCTTCATTGGTGGAAAGATCCCCCTTTTCATTTGTAAGACTGACAATTTGATTTTCCTCTTTTTTTTTTTCTGATCAAATTTACCAAAGGTTTATCTATTTTATTGGCTTTTTCATAAAACCAACTCTTGGTTTTATTTATTAATTCAATAGTGTTTTTACTTTCAATTTTATTGATTTCTCCTTTTAATTTTTGTATTTCAAGTTTAATTTTTGGTTGGGGGTTTATAATTTGGTCTTTTTCTAGCCTTTTAAGTTGTAAGCCCAATTCGTTAATCTTCTCTTTCTCAATTTTCTTCAAATAAGCCTCTAAAGATATAAAATTTCCCCTTATTACTGGTTTAGCTGCATCCCAAAGATTTTGATATGATGTCTCATCATTGTCATTATCTTGGGTGAAATTGTTAATTGTTTCTCTAATTTGCTCTTTCACCCAGTCATTCTTTAAGATGAGATTATTCAGTTTCCAATTACTTTTTGGTCTATTTACCCCTAACTTTTTACTGAATGTAGCTTTTATTGCATTGTGATCTGAGAAGAAGGCATTTATTATTTCTGCCTTCCTACATTTAATTTTGAGATCTTTATGTCCTAATATATGATCTATTTTTGTATAGGATCCATGAACTGCTGAGAAGAAAGTATATTCCTTTCTATTGCCATTCAGTTTTCTCCAAAGGTCTATCATACCTAGTTTTTCTAATGTTATATTTACTTTTTTCATTTCTTTCTTGTTTGTTTTGTGGTTTGATTTGTCTAAATCTGAGAGTGCAAGGTTGAGATCTCCCACTATTATAGTTTTACTGTCTATTTATTCTTGCAGTTCTCTTAACCTTTCCTTTAGAAAGTTAGATGCTATACCACTTGGTGCATATATGTTTAGTATTGATATGGCTTCATTATTTATGCTACCTTTCAGCAGGATATAGTTTCCTTCCTTATCTTTTTTAACGAGATCTACTTCTGCTTTTGCTTGATCTGAGATAAGGATAGCTACCCCTGCTTTTTTGGCTTTACCTGAAGCATAATAGGCTCTGTTCCAACCTTTTACCTTTACTCTGTATGTATCTCCCTGCTTTAAGTGTGTTTCCTGTAGACAACATATTGTAGGGTTCTGCTTTTTGATCCAATCTGCTATCCGTCTCCGTTAGATGGGATCGTTCATCCCATTTACATTTACAGTTAAAATTACTAATTCTGTATTTCCTGCCATCGTATTATCCCCAGATTATGCTTTTTTCCCTTGACCCCCCTGATCCCCCTCCCCGATATTTAATTTACAGACCCCCCTTGTGATGCACAACCCTCCCTCTTTTTTTTTTTTTTTTTTTTTTAGGATCCCTCCCCACTCCCTCCAAGTCCCTTCACTTATTCTCCTTTTCCTTTTCCGTTTTCCTCTCCCCCCTTTTAATGAGGTGAGAGAAAATTCTCTGAAAAACAAATATGTTAATTATTTACTCTTTGAGGCTCTCCTGATGAGAGTAAGATTCACACAATGATTCTCCCCCTCACTAAGTTCCCTCAGATATGGTGTATTTTCTATGCCTCTTCCTGGGATGTAGTTTCCCTCTTTTTATCATTCCTTCCCATTTTTCTGAACCGACCTCCTTCCCTTTACTACACCCCCCTTTTTTTTCTTTTATATTAGTAAAATCAAATTATCCTTAAGTATTTTTTATATACCCACAACAGAGTTACAGTTCTCAAGGGTTCTGTGTACCTTTTTCTGTTTCTCTTCAGTCTTGTGGATGTAGATCAAATTTTTATGTTTAAGTCTGGTTTTTTTCTTAGAAACATATAGAATTCCTCTGTTTCATTGAATGACCATCTTCTTCCATGGAAAAGATGCTAAACTTAGCTGGGTAGTTCATTCTTGGTTGCAGTCCTTGATCTTTTGCCTTAGGGAATATCAGGTTCCAGGCCCTTCTATCTTTTAATGTAGAGGCAGCCAGATCTTGGGTGACCCTTATTGTGGCACCTTGGTATTTAAATTGTTTTTTTCTAGCTGCTTGCAGGATTTTCTCCTTTGTGTGGTAATTCTGCAGCTTAGCCACAATATTCCGTGGTGTTCTTTTTTTAGGGTCTATTTCAGAAGGAGTTCGATGAATTCTTTCCACATCTACTTTCCCTTCTGTTTCTATTATCTCTGGACAGTTCTCTTTGATAATTTCTTGTAAAATAGAATCTAGGCTCTTTTTTTGGTCATAGTTTTCTGGTAGTCCAATGATCCGCAGATTATCTCTCCTAGATCTATTTTCCAGGTCTATAGATTTTCCCAGTAAGTATTTGACGTTGTTCTCCAGCTTCTCATTTTTTTTGTTTTGTTTGACTGATTCTTGGGTTCTCTGTGAATCATTCATTTCTATTTGTTCCATCCTGACTTTTAAGGAGTTATTTTCTTCTTTCACAGTTTTTAGTTCTTTTTGTAAATGCCCAATTTCGTTTTTAAATGAATTATTTTGCTGTATTGAATTTTTTTCCATTTCCCTAATTTTTTTTAGAGAATTATTTTCTTTTTCCAATTCAGAAATTCTATTTTCTTGAGACTTTTTTATCTTTTCCAATTCCGAAATCCTACTTTCCTGTGTTTTTTTTAACCTTTTCTAATTCATAAATTTTGTTTCCCTGCATCTCCTGTGAATTCTTTATTTTTTCCAACTCCAATTTCAGGACGTTGTTATTCTCTATCATAGCTTCCCTTTCCTTTCCCCATTTTTCTTCAATCTCCCTCAATTTTTTAAGAGTTTCTTCTAGGAGAGAGTTATGTGATGGGGGGCAGGAATCGTTCCCCTTTAGGTTGTTATCTGCTGACTCTCTGCTGTTAACTTCCTCGGGGTTGGATACCTGCTCTTTCTCTGTATAGAAGGAATCTATGGTTTTTCTTGGCTTTTTGCTCATACTTAAAAAATCTTTTGGGGTCTGTCCCTGTGGTAGGAAATTATTTATTTACTTCTTTACCAGCTTCCTCCCAGACCTGATGGATGCAGCAGCTCCTGCGCCTGAGCTAAGATAGAGCTCTGGGAGAGAGTTCCCCACCCCCTCCCTGGAAGTGCCTCAGAGGTGATTAGCACTACTGTGCTTCGCAGGCGTTGAATAGTAAAGACAGCACAAAGCCCAGCCTATGTGTCCGGGTGGGGCGTGGATGTCTGCAGCAGGTGACGTGAAAAGCCCCTGTGCTCAAACTGGAAGTGTCTGCCAGAAACCGTGGTCCCTAGTTCAAAGGTTCCGCTTCTCTGGGACTTCCTGGAGCTGAGTTCCACTCCCTCCAGCTAAGCTAGGCTGTGTGTGTTGCCTTGGGCCGTATCCACCCACTTGTCAATCTCTTAACTATTCTCAGGAGGTACCTGAGGCCACACCCCCTGGTGCCGAGATCTGCTGAGTCACCTCCAGGGTCCGGGGAAAATCTAATCTGAGTTTTAAAATATTTTGGCTTTCTCTTCTGAACTGCTAAATAATTAGCAGAGAAGAGCTAACAGCCTGTGCCAGATTCCTTTACCTCAGTGGCTTCTCTGATCCCAGAGCCCTTCCCAGCGCGATTGGCAGAGTATGCTAGCACCCAGCCGTCTGTGCTGGCCTCTCTTCTTCCTCCCCTGGGAACTGACCTTTCCTGTTGAAACTCCAGATTCTCTTCAGCTGGTAAGTCGTGCTTCCAGTCCTTGTGGTATCTATCAGTCCTGGGCTTATTCTGAGACTTAATTTATCTAATTGGTTGTGAGGGAGTGAGGACGTTCATAGAGTCGTGTGTTTCTTCTCCGCCATCTTGGCTCCGCCCCCCCGAAACCTAATCTTAACCCTAAACCTAACCCTAACCCTAACCCTAATCTGAAAATTATCTTTGCATGGATTTTGAAAATAAAAATAAAACTATTATTATATTTGTGACATTTCATTTTTATGTTTCCAACACCTATAATGCTGTCTAGCACATAATAAATTTAATAAATATCTATAAAATGTAGTTCTTTCCAAACCATTCATTCATTACACTGAGTGTTTAAAAGAGGCAACTTTCAGGTTAATAGCTAAAATTTATATGTCACTTCAACATATTCAAAGTTCTTTACAAAGACTATCTAATTTCATCATCACAACAATAGTGAAAATTGATTCTATTATTATTACAATTTTACAGACAGAGAAAGTGAGATAACTACTATTTAAATTACTTATCCAGCATGACAAAGCTGGTAAGAACTGCTTTTGGACTCAGGTCTTCCTGACTCCAGAGCCAGTATTCTATTAACTGCTCCACTTAGCAACCCTGAAATTTAACAATGATTTCACATTCATGTCCATATAAATGAATTATTTTATCAACCTTACTCAATTTCATACATCATTTATCACTGAGTCAAAAATTATTTAGTACATAATGTGTGTAAAACACTATAGATAGTAAGTATCCATACAATCATAAATGTTATCTTTGTAAATGATGTGAGAAGGTATAACTTTCTTAAAATGTTGGGATAGATATCAGATTCCTGGTTTTAAATTCCTTTCTCTACCATATACAATCTCTATCATCTTAGTCAAGTCATTTAACCTTTATGAATGTAGTCTCAGTTTTCTCATATGTAAAGCAAAGTGTTTGAAACAGATTATTTCTAAGATGCTTTTTAGCTATAAGTTGTTGATTCCTTGATTCACTGGCATTGACGAAAGATCTAGAATTGACTCATCACTATAAAATTAATTCCTTGCAAAGCAAGAAAGCCAATAGGGACCCAGTGCAGCTGTTTTGTTGAGTTAAAATATATCAATTACTAAAAGATAGGTGCATGATACATATTTTAAAAATATAATTCTGATAAGTCAATGTGCTGCAAGTGATTAAAGGCAGATAACATTGGAGTCAAGAAGAACAAGGCTTAAGTTCTTTCCTGAAATATTTTAGCTGTATTGCCATGATCATACTTAAGCAATCTCCCAGAAATTCCTACAAAGCATATTTTGCCATCTTGCATAAGGATGGGATTTCCACACTGAAAGTTCTTTACAGGAACCTAAGGGTTACATCCCATCAAAATATTTCACAGCTAAAAGACTTGAAAATGTCTTATATTTATCTTGAAAGGGCATTACTATGATTTTAAGGTATAATATACATGTGCATATATATTATTATTAATTCATGAGTATTAATATTTGGCTCAGATAATGGGTTGCATTAGCCAGATTATTTAATCCATAAATATTTTTAAGGTTTTAAAGTAGGACAATACAACTTCTTTATCTAAAAACTAACAATCAACCAATCAATATATATTTATTAAGTACTTATATTTTGTGCTGAAGAGGTTTAAAAAAAAATAAACAAGGGGGGCAGCTAGGTGGCGCAGTGGATAGAGCAACAGCCCTGAATTCAGGAGGACTCAGAGTTCAAATCTGGTCTCAGACACTTGACACTTCCTGCCTGTATGACCCTGGGCAAGTCACTTAACCCCAGCCTCCAAAAAAAAAAAAAAAAAAAAAAAAAAAAAAGGCAGGAAAAGACAATCCTTGTCCTCACACAACTTACAATTTAATGGTAGTAAAAAAGTTTGATTGAGGGAAATATAAATAAATTATTTTTGCATTATCTATCTATCTATCTATCTATCTATCTATCTATCTATACACACACACATATACCCCTACTTTGGGAGATTACTATTATGCAACAGAATTTTTCTATTATTTATATTACTAGCATTGAACAACTTGTACAGCTCCTTTGTTCTGAGAAAAGGATTTTCTGAAATATAAAGCATTAAATAATTATATTGCCATTGCACATGTACTGTCAGGTAAGAAAGAGTTCTGACCAGCATTTTGTATTAATACTACCTTTTCTGATGTTTCTTTTATTTTATGATAAATATTTCCCTCCTTAGGGGACACTAACAAATGATAAATACTACTAAAATATTTAAATTTCAATATTTGAATAGATCTGTAATTTAGTTGCTTCTTTCAGGATGGTAAATTGCAACTTGTTTCTGCCTCGAGTCCTTCACCAAAAATGATTTTACTCAAGAGAAAATAAAAGGGAAGCGGAAAGTTGGGCTTGGAAAAAATTATCCTGCTTTGAGAGAAAGGGAGGATAGGGCAAGAAGTATATTTATTTTCTTAAATATTGTTCCTCTAGTGGATTTGATCAGATCTCTCCTAACTTTTGATTGTATTATCATTTGGGGATGGAAAGAAGACCCCAAGCTCCCTAGTCATAGCTTGGTCCTTTTCTTGCCTAATAACAATTCCATAATGAAAACACATAGTGAAGAGCAAAAAGGGAAAAGAAAAATAAAAAAGATTTATCCAAATAATAGTAAAACAAAACCCAGAGATGTACATAAGAAAATATACACCAGGCAATACAGAATAGAGAGCTTTTCCATAAGGAACAAGATAATTTAACTCAACTATGGAAACATATTTTGGATCTCACCTAAAGGAAAACTCTGAAATTTTTAGTGTAGCAATCTATAGATAAGAGTAATGGGAATTGCCAATTCTTCTCATGTTTCCCCAGAGACTTTTACTGCAATTACCTGATATGGGGATAACATTTCCAATATTCTCTCTCAAAGATGAAAACTAGGAGCTCCCAAATGAGGAGTCCCCAGAGGGGAAAAGTTAAGAACTGAATCTCTTTGCCTCCCTCTAACACTTCCCATTTCTCATGTAGGGCAGGGTCTCTATCTCTATCAATAGGAGAACATTGGGATAAGGATTAAATCTTTTTTCTCATATTCATGAATCTATAATAGATCACTCATCACATTCCCTGAAACTTTACCATCCTCATTTCTCCAAAGTCTTAAAAACTTTCATGGATCATAACAGTATAAGAGGGACTCTTTTCTGGTCAAACCTTTACATTCTTTTTGACTGATGGGGTGAAATTTAAAAATTTTAAATGACTTCTGTGTGAGTCATTGTTTGGTCTAATTGAGGAGGAGTTACTTAGAAGGAATGATAAGTCACTCCTTTAGAATGAAATCTAAAACTATCCTTTTATGGACCTCTCTTCCTCTGACTCAGTTCAACATGATGCTACCTAGGATCTTCACATTTGTCCTGAGATCTTATCACATGTAACTTAAAATATGCCTAATAAAGTTCCATTATTTTAAATATTTATTGGTCAACTTCATTCATTTGAGAAATTTGCCAAGCTGGAACAATGGACTAACATATTAATTTGGCAAATTTATTAAAGTGTTTTCCATGTTTCACTAAGTTAAAAAAAGGAACAAATTCATGTTATATCATTATTGTATGACCATATTTCCAAATATGAGAAATTTATAACATAAGACAACATCGGTTCTGTATAATATCACAGAATAATTCCTACCTAATGCTTTATGTCAAAAATAAATAACCCAGAATTAAATTGCTGGATTTTAATTGACTTTTTTTTACAGCAACTAATTGCACATAATTTTTGTCATTTCAAACAATAATAAAAGAAAAAAACACATCAAAATAAAGGCAATTTTTGAATCAAGAATTATTCTTAGATGATTGTTCCCATAACAGGTACATATTGCATCTGGCATCATAGGCTTGTTTTTTTGTGACACAAAGTTTTATATTGTTTACTTATGTTTTATTTTCTTCATTTGCAACTTAGACTGTATATTCCAAATATTTGTCCAAATCAATACTAAAGAAATATAATTGGTAAAGAATAGTGCTTTATTATGTTCTATTAAAACATATGAAAAAACTGTGCCTTTAACTTAATATATTTTATTAATCCTTTTTATTTTATAATTATAAATTTTTCGACAATGCATATGCAGGGGTAATTTTTTACAACATTATCCCTTGCACTCACTTCTATTCCAATTTTGACCTTGTTCCCTGCATCCCTTCCCCTAGAGATAACAGGCAGTCTTACACATGTTAGATAAGTTATAATATATCCTAGACACAATATTTGTGTGCAGAACCAAATTTCTTATTGTAAAATAACCTGGGAAGAAAGACAGAAATGCAAACAGTTTACACTCATTTCCTAGTGTTCCTTCTCTTGGTGTAGCTGATTCTGTCCATCATTGATCAATTGGAACTGGATAAGATCTCTTCTTTGTCAAAGATATCCACTTCCATCAGAATACATCCTTATAGAAAATTGTTGTTGAAGTGTATACTGATCTCCTGGTTCTGCTCATTTAACTCAGCATCAGTTCATGTAAGTCTCTCCAAGCTTCTCTGTATTTCTCCTGTTGGTCATTTCTTACAGAACAATACTATACCATAACATTCATATACCACAGTTTACCCAACCATTCTCCAATTGATGGGCATCCATTCATTTTCCAGTTTCTTGCCACTACAAAAAGGGCTGCCACAAATATTTTGGCACATAAAGTTCTCTTTCCCTTCTTTAGCATTTGCTTGGTATATAAGCCCACGAGTAGCACTGCTGGATCAAATGCACAGTTTGATAACTTTGGAGACATAATTCCAGATTACTCTCCAGAATGGTTGGATTTGTTCACAACTCCACGAACAATGCATCAGTGACCCAGTTTTCCCACATCCCCTCCATCATCATTATTTTTTCCTGCCATCTTAGCCAATCTGATAGGTGTGTAGTATTATGTCTGAGTTATCTTAATTTTCATTTCTCTGATCAATAGTGATTTGGAACACTCTTTCATATGAGTGGAAATAGTTTCAATTTTATCATCTGAAAATTGTCTGTTCATATCCTTTGACCACTTATCAATTGGAGAATAGCTTGATTTCTTATAAATTAGACTCAATTCTCTATTTAGTTTGGAAATGAGGCCTTTATCAGACTTTATCAAACTTTTCCCAGTTTGTTATTTCGCTCCTAATCTTGTTTGCATTAGTTTTGCTTGTACAAAAGCTTTTTAATTAAATTTTTCTATTTTGGGATCAATAATGATCTCTAGTTCTTCTTTAGTCACAAATTCTTTCCTCCTCCACAAGTCTGAGAGGTACACTCTCTTATGTTCCTCTAATTTATTTATGATCTTGTTCTTTATGCCTAAATCATGATCCCATTTTGATCTTATCTTGGTAAGTGGTGTTAAGTGTGGTCCATGCGTAATTTCTGCAATACTAATTTTCAGTTTTCCCAGAAGTTTTTGTCAAATAATGAATTCTTATCCCAAAAGTTGGGATCTGTGGGTTTGTCAAACAATAGATTGCTATAATTATTGCCTATTTTTTCTTATGAACCTAACCTATTCCACTGATCAAGTAATCTATTTCTTAGCCAGTACCAAATGGTTTGGGTGACTGCTGCTTTATAATATAGTTTTGGATCAGGTACAGCTAGGCCACCGTCATTTGATTTTTTTTTTCATTAATTCCTTTAAAATTCTTGACCTTTTGTTTTTCCATATGAATTTTTAAATTATTTTATCTAGGTAATTAAAATAGTTTCTTGGTAGTCTGCTTGGAATGGCCGTAAATAAATAGATTAATTTATGGAGTATTGTCATCTTTATTATATTCGCTCAGCCTATCCAAGAGCACTTATTTTTTTTCCAATTATTTAAATCTGACTTTATTTTTGTGGCAAGTGTTTTGTAATTTTGCTCATATAATTCTTGATTTTCCTTTGATAGATAAATTCCCAAATATTTTATACTATTGACAATTATTTTGAATGAAGGTCCCTTTTTATCTCTTGCTGTTGGATTTTGTTGGTGATGTATAAAAATGCTGGGGATTTATGTGGATTTATTTTGTATCCTGCAACTTTGCTAAAGTGATGAAGTATTTCTAATAGCTTTTTAGTAGAATCTCTGGGGTTCTCTAAGTATACCATCATATCATTTGCAAAGAGTGATAGTTTTGTTTCCTCATTGCCTACTCTAATTCCTTTAACTGGTTTCTTGACTTTTATTGCCATGACTAACATTTCTAATACAATATTGAATAGTCATGGTGATATTGGGCAACCTTGTTACACTCCAGATCTTACTGGGAAAGGCTCCAGGTTATCCCCATTACATATGATGCTTACTGACAATTTTAAATATATCTTCCTGACTATTTTAAGGCATAGTCCTTTTATTCCTATACTCTCAAGTGTTTTGTATTAGGAATGGATGCTGGGTTTTGTCAAATGTTTTTTCTGCATCTATTGAGATGATCATATGTTTTTTTATTAATTTGATTATTGATATAGTCAATTATACTAATCGTTTTCCTAATATTGAACCAGCCATGCATTTCTGATATAAATCCTACTTGGGTATAGTGCATTATTCAGGGGATGATTTTCTGTAATATTTTTGCTAATATTTTGTTTAAGATTTTAGCATAAATATTCATTAGGTAGATTGGTCTATAATTTTCTTTCTCTGTTTTCAACCTACCTGGTTTAGTATCAGTACCATGTCTGTGTCAAAAAAGGAATTTAATAGTACGCCTTCAATCCCTCTTTTTTAATTTTTCTTTAAATGTTTGGTAAAATTCATATGTAAATCCATCTGGTTCTAGGGATTTTTTCTTAGGGAGTTGGTTAATAGTTTGTTCTATTTCTTTTTCTAAGATTGGACGGTTTAACCAATTTACTTCTTCCTCTGTTAATCTGGACAAGCTATATTTTTGAAGGTATTCTTCCATTTCACTTAAGTTATCAAATTTAGTGGCATAAAGTTGGGGAAAGTAACTCCTAATTATTGCTCTAATTTCCTATTTATTAGTGGCAAGTTCTCCTTTTTCATTTTTAAATCTAACAATTTGATTTTCCTCTTTCTTTTTTAAATTGGATTTACTTAGGGTTTGTCTATTTTGTTGTTTTTTTTCATAGAATCAACTCTTAGTTTTATTAATTAATTCAATATTTTTTTTTCTTTTACTTTCAAATGTATTAATCCCTCCTTTTATTTTTAGAATTTCAAGTTTAGTGTTTGGAGGTTTTTTGATTTGTTCATTTTCTAGCATTTTTAGTTGCAAGCCCAATTCATTGACCTTCTCTCTCTCTATTTTATGCAAGTAGGCCTCTAGAGATATGAAATTTCCCCTTATTACTGCTTTGGCTGCATCCCACACATTTTTCTATGACATCTCATTATTTTCATTTTCTTGGATGAAGTCATTTATTATGTGTATGATTTACTGTTTCACCCAATTATTCTTTTATGGATTATTTAGTTTCCAGTTGCTTTTGGTCTATTTGCTCTTGGCTTTTTATTGAATGTAATTTTCATTCCATCGTCATCTGAAAAGAATGTGTTTACTATTTCTGCCTTACTGCATTTGAGTTTGAAATTTATATGTCCTAATATATGGACAATTTTTATATATGTTCCATGAACTGCTGAGAAGAAAGTGTACTCTTTTCTGTCTCCATTTAGTTTTCTCCAGAGATCTATCATATCTAACTTTTCTAGTATTCTATTTGCCTCTTTGATTTATTTCTTATTAATTTTGTGGTTTGATTTATCTAATTCTGAGAGTGCAAGTTTGAGTTCTCCCATTATTATAGTTTTGCTGTCTATTTCTTCTTGAAGCTCTCTTAATTTGTCTTTTCAGAATTTAGATGCTACACCACTTGTTACATATATATTTAATATTAATATTGCTTCATTATCTATGCTATCCTTTAGCAAGATATAGTGCCTCTTTTAATTAGATCAATTTTTGCTTTTGCTTGATCTGAGATGAGGATGACTACCCCTGCTTTTTTTGGCTTGACCTGAAACATAGTAGATCCTGCTCCAACCTTTTACCTTTATTCTGTATGTATCACCCTGCTTCAGGTGTGTTTCCTGTAAACAACATATTGTAGATTTCTTGCTTTTAATCCAGTCTACTAACAGCTTCCACTTTATGGGGAGTTTGCCGCATTCACATTTATAGTTAAACTTATCAATTATGTATTGCTTGTCATCTTGTTCACCCCTGCTTATGTTGTACTCCTTTTCTTCTCTGTTACCCCCCTTCCCAGTATTAAATTTGTGAACAGCACTTTCTTCTCACGGCCCTCCCTTTTTACTATCCTTCCGCCACCTTAGAGTTCCTCTCCCTATTTTACCCCTTTTCCTCACAATTTCTGTATTCCCTTTCACTTACCTTACTCCTTCCCATTTCACTTTTTCCCTCCCATTTTTCAATGAAGTGGAAGGAACTTCACCATAAATCAAATATGACTATATTTTTCTCTTTAAGCCAATTCTAATGAGAATATGATATGCACTGTGTTCATCCCCCATAATTCTTTCTCTCAGATATAATCGGTTATCTTTGCCTCTTCGTGAGATATGGTACCCCCACTTTACCCTTTTTCTGGTGCAATTTCCTTTCCACCTCTAGTTTCTAAAACAAATTATATATATGTTCTTTATATATATGGATATATATATATATATATATATATATATATATATATATATATATATATATATATATATGGTAGAAATATAATTCTCAAGATTTCTTTTTATTATTTTTTAGGAATCTCTTGAATTCTATATTTAGAGATCAAACTTTTTGTTTATATCTGTTTTTTTTTCTTCAAGAATACATGAAATTCACTTATTTTGTTGAATGTCCATCTTCTTCCCTGGAAAAAGATGTTCATTTTTGCTGAGTAATTTATTTTTAGCTGCCTAATTCCTTAGCCTTTCGGAATATCATATTCCAGGCTCTTCAATCCTTTAATATGGATGCTGCTAGGTCCTGAATAATCCTTATAGTGGCTCCTTCATATTTGAATTGATTTTTTTTCTAGCAGCTTGCAGTATTTTTTCCTTCATCTGATGGTTCTGGAATTTGGCCACTATATTTCTTGATGCTTTGATTTTAGGATCACTTTTAATAGGTGATCGATGAATTATTTCAGTGTCTATTTGACCCTATGTTTCTAAAAATTCTGGGCAATTCTCTTTGATAATTTCTGGAAAAGAGTGTTCAAGCTCTTTTTTTCATCATATTTTTCAGGGAGTCCAATAATTTTCTGGATCTATTTTCGAGTTTTTTTTTTTTTTTTTCCAAGAAGGTATTTGACATTTTTTTCCCCCATTGTTTCATTTTTCTGGTTTTGCTTGACTGATTCTTGGTGTCTCCTTGAGTCATTCAATTCCATTTGTTCTATTCTTATTTTCAATGAAGTGTTTTTTTCACTCACTTTTTTTGTATCTTTTTCTAGTTGTCCAATTGAGTTTTTAAGTGAGTTGTTTTGTCCTATGGATTTTTTTCCATTACGCTAATTTTATTTTTTAGAGAGCTATTTTTTTTTTAATCAACTCACTAATAGTGTTTTTCAGATATTTGATGTCTTTATCCACTCTATCTTTAAATGAGTGGGATGACTTATCCAGACTCTCTTGGCAAGCTTCCCTTTCCTTTTCCCATTTTTATTCTAGCTCTTTTGTGAGAGGTTTTTAAATTTCTTCTATAGAGTTTTATGTTTTGAAGACCATATCATATCCCCTTTTAGGGATTCATCTGCAGATAGTCTATTTTTAGTCTCCTGAGGGTTTAAAGTCTGCTCTCTATCCAAATAGAAGCTCTCAATGGTTAGAATCTTTTAAGAAAATTTTTCTCTTTTTATCTGACAAGAATAAAAAACCAAACTAACAAGAAAAACAAATGAAGTCTGCTTTTTAATTTTTTTATTTTTTTATTTTTTGTGGGAGGGGGTTGAGGAGGTTGGGAGGGGATGGTGTTACTGGGCTTCCTGTACAGACTCTGGGGGACAGCATCGAGGCACTAGCACGACAGTAATGGCTGTGCTGCATCTGCACTCTGAGACTCTGAGATTCTAAGAATGCACTGAGACACTCTGAGTGTCTGAGTGGTGTGGCCAGGTCCTAAGCGAGGCTAGCTTTTCAGGGTTAAAGTCTTTAGCTCCTGTGTTTACAGCTTCTCTGCTGATCTGGCTTGCTTCCAAGACAGAATATCCACTCTGTGGTAAAGGTTTTTCCACAGAAACAGCAGAGATTCCACCCCTCCCCCCTCTGGTCTGTGCAGTGTGAACTGCCTGCCACTTTCTCCCTGCCTGCCCTCAGCCTGTGCCAGATTTGATCCTCTCCACCCCTGAGCAAATACTGACCTTTCCTAACAAATTTCAAGGATATCTTTTGTTGATAATTATTTGTGGTGTCATTTATTTATTTATTCATTCATTCATTCATTTATTTATTTATCCATTTATTCATTTGTTAGTTTGTTTGTTTATTCTTTTATTTGCTTTGTTTGTTTGTTTATCTATTTATCTATCTACCTATTCATTCATTCATTCATTCATTTATTTATTTGTTTGTTTATTTATTTATTCATTTCTTCCTTCCTTCCTTCCTTCCTTCCTTCCTTCCTTCCTTCCTTTCTTTCTTTCTTTCTTTCTTTCTTTCTTTCTTTCTTTCTTTCTTTCTTTCTTTCTTTCTTTCTTTCTTTCTTTCTTTCTTTCTTTCTTTCTTTCTTTCTTTCTTTCTTTCTTTCTTTCTTTCTTTTTCTTTCTTTCTTTCTTTTTCTTTCTTTCTTTCTTTCTTTCTCTTTCTTTCTTTCTTTCTTTCTTTCTTTCTTTCTTTCTCTTTCTTTCTTTCTTTCTTTTTCTTTCTTTCTTTCTTTCTTTCTTCTTTCTTTCTTTCTTTCTTTCTTTCTTTCTTTCTTTCTTTCTTTCTTTCTTTCTTTCTTTCTTTCTTTCTTTCTTTCTTTCTTTCTTTCTTTCTTTCTTTCTTTCTTTCCTTATTTATTTTCCAATCAAGCACTAATTCCAAGGCTTGTCATGAAATAAATCCTGAGAGCAAAGACAGAGATTAAATAGGTGTGTGTGTCATCTCTGCCATCTTGGCCCATCTTTAACTTAATTTTAAATAATGCTACAGAAATGTGTTTTGCAGTATCTTAAAATATTATTCTATATAATATGTAATAATATATATATATGTGTAATAAAATTATATATTATATATAAAGAATATATATATATATATATATAATATATTTTATGCTATCTTTAAAACAAGAAATCAGACTATCGCAAGAAATATACACAGAGACACACACACCTACACTGTTAAATAATAAACAACAAACTGCAAACGGAATCTAGTTTCTGAAAAGCTTTTTAAAAGATATGTGGATATTCTCTCTCTCTCTCTCTCTCTCTCTCTCTCTCTCTCTCTCTTTTTCTCTGTCTCTCTCTATCTCTGCCTTTCTGAGTGTGTGTTTCTCTCTGTCTCTCTCTCTCATTCATACTCCACACCTAAATAGAAATAAATTATTGAGTCTATTGAGGTTTGAAGGGCAAAGATAAGAACAAGAATTAAAATGTAGTGAAGCTAGCTATTGAAATCAAAAGGAGTCTAGGAATGGCATTTTTACAAGTATATCAAGAAAATAGAAATACCAGAGCAAATAAAAATTTTCAGTAATAAATATAAAATAGAAGTGATTTTAAAGTCAATTCCTAGACATCTATCTCTATGTTATTTTAAAACATAAAGGACTAAGAAGTTTGCAAGAAAAATGGTACAACTAAAAAGGCAGGAAAAGAAAACAGCTGATCCTAACATTTGGGAAGTTTAGTTTCTTCTTTCTGCCACATAGCAAAATGATAATAAAAGAAAACAGACCTGTGTCTATAGGAACAAGTAAATAAACAAGGGAAATGCAAGATATATTTCCTTCCAAAATTAGTAAGTGATAAAAGCACATTATGAAGAAGCACAAAATTTACCTATTTTTTTCTTATAAATTACAATATAATACTGAATAAAATAAAAATGAAAATATCTACAAAAGATCTTCAACATGAAAATTTTCCCATATACTGAAAAGTTTCTGAAGGACTATAAATGAAATATAAAAATAAATGATGCATTTTTGAGTCATATAGAGCTTTTTAATGAGGTGCTCTGGGAATAGGAACTAGCTTGAGTTTTAACTCCTTCATTAATGATATGAGAGAAAAAGAAATAGGACATTATTTTAAATCTTAAATACTTCTAAGTTGGGAATAGCTGAAAACAGAAACCCATTAAAATAAGAGCTAACCTGGTTAAAAATGAAATTGAAAGTGGAGATGGAAAACAAATCTAACTTTTTAGGTCTCGAGTAAGGCAGATGGGATTATAAAAAAAAATTCAAACACATAAATTCAACTATTTCTTATAAGATAATTTTGATTTGAGTTGGGTAGTGTTTGAGTATATGTGATTGATCGAAGTTCACCATTTGATTACTGGCATCTACCATTCCTTTATTATTCATTCAGGCACAATCCCCAATAATTATAAATAATCCTACATAACACATGGCACTACTGTATTGATGAAATTTTCTTGCTGAATTAATTTTAGAACAGTAAAAATGATTTATAACCTGTGAGTCTTCATTCTCATGTCTGGTCCATGTTACTGCTAATATATCCAAGCAAGAAGAAGGTATATATTCTAAACTTTAAAGATCAATTACTCCAACATCTTTTATTTGAACTTCATAAATGAGCAACCTCTATACAAAAAGTTAAAGCGACCCACTTAAAGTAAATAGTAAATGAGGCAAGAATAAATCTCAGGTCTAAATTTCTATAATTCTTTGTTGTACACAAAACACAATTGTGGATTTGAAATACCATTGTAATGAATACACACACACACACACACACACACACACACACACACGTTTGTATATATCCACAACCTAAAATCGCTATTTTTTATTTGAACAAAAATGTTTAACTAAACATTTAAATTTTTGTGTAAAAATGATGTGGAAGAGCATAAGATAACTGATTTTTTTAAAAGAGTTTTTTTTGATATGTAGTTAAAGAAAAGATAACTAATAGCAGATACTTTCATATGGTTCATTAAATTGTATATACAATCTTTTGTAACCAGCTGCCTTTGGAAACATACAGTTTACAAAGCTCAAGAAAGAGGGAAAAATCAAATTATGGAATTTTCATTAATCCTCAAGGACAGTACTGGCATCCTCTCTTCTATCCTACCATGAACAACCTTTCCTCAGAAACCAGTATATCCTAGGAGACTTAAAGTTATGTAAAAGGTAGGCTTCCCAGAAGATGTAACCTATCATGGTTTCTCAAAAGATGATACCTACTGAATTCCTCTACATCTCATGTCATTTAGAACTTGGGTGAGTTTCTGTTAGCATCAATTTCTAATCTTTCTAGAGTTATTCATAATGCTGAGTCTTGTTGGGATTTTCTGTGTGTGTATGTATAGGTGTATTTTGTTGTCTAACTCTGCATCTTTCTCTAACTCCAAACCAATAGAAATTACCACCAAAACAGTTTAATAGTCCTTAGCTTCTTATGAGCTAGCTATTTTCTCAGGAAAAAAAAGTCATCATATTTGTAGATCATTTAACTAAAACAGTAGAAGTATTTCAGTATTTCTGCCATGATGATACTAGAATTCAAATACCATTCCATTAGAAAAAATAAATTGAACAAGTCATCAATGAAATTTCTAAGAAAAAGTCTCCAGGGTCAAATGAATTTACAAGTAAATTCATTCAAACTTTTGAAGAACAATTAATTGCAGTACTATGTAAGCTATTTGGAAAAATAGGCAAAGAAGGAATCCTGCCAAATTATTTCTCTAACACAAATATATACTAATATCTACATCACAAAGAACCAAAACAGAGAAAGAAAATTATAGACCAATCTTCCTAATGAACATTGATGAAAAAAAATTTTAACAAAATATGAGCAAAAAAATAACAGCAACTTGTCAGCAGGATAATACAATATTACCAAGTGGGATTTATACCAGGAATGAAGGGCTGGTTCAATATCAGGAAATAATATCACAACAAAATCGATATAAATCTTATAATAACCTTAATAAATGCAGGGAAAAAAAGCTTTTGATAAAATACTTTACCCATTCCTATTAAAAACACTATAGAACATAGGGATAAAGGGAGTTTTCCTTAAAATAATAAACAGAATATATCTAAAACAAATAGTAAGCATTATTTCTTTTTTATTATTTTTAATAGTTTTTATTTACCAGATATTTGCATGGGTAATTTTGCAACATTCACAATTGCCAAACCATTTGTTCCAGTTTTTCCCCTCCTTCCCCCTTCCCCCCAGATGGCAGGTCAACCAATATATGCTAAATATGTTAGAATATAAATTAAATACAATATATGTATACATGACCACACAGTTGTTTTGCTGAACAAAAAGAATCGGACTTTGAAATAGTGTACATTTAGCCTGTGAAGGAAATCCAAAATGCAGGCAGACAAAAACAGAGGGATTGGGAATTCTATTTAGTGGTTCATAATAATTTTCCAGAGTTCTTTCGCTTAGTTTAGCTGGTTCAGTTCATTAATATTCTATTGGGAGTGATTTGGTTCATCTCATTGTTGGAGGAGGCCATGTCCATCAGAATTGACCATCATACAGTATTGTTGTTGAAGTATATAATGATGTCTTGGTCCTGCTCATTTCAGTCAGCATCAGTTCATGTAGGTCTCTCCAGGCCTTTCTGAAATCATCCTGTTGGTCATTTCGTACAGAACAATACTATTCCATAAAATTCATATACCACAATTTATTCAGCCAATCTCCAATCAATGAGCATCTACGTAGTTTCCAGTTTCTGGCCGCCACAAAGAGGGCTGCCACAAATATTCTTGCACGTACAGGTCCCTTTCCCTTCTTTAAGATCTCTTTGGGATACAAACCCAGTAGCAATGCTGCTGGATCAAAGGGTATGCACAGTTTGATAATTTTTGAGCATACTTCCAAATTGCTCTCCAGAATGGCTGGATGTATTCGCAGTTCCAACAACAATGTATCAGTGTCCCTGTTTTCCCACATCCCCTCCAACATTCTGTGTTATCTTTCCCTGCCATTCTAGCCTATGTGACAGGTGTGTAGTGGTATCTCAGAGTTGTCTTAATTTGCATTTCTCTGATTATTAATGATTTGGAGCATCTTTTCTTATGACTAGAAATAGTTTCTATTTCTTTATCTGAGAATTGTCTGTTCATATCCTTTGACCATTTATCAATTGGAGATTCGCTTTATTTCTTATATATTAGAGTCAATTCTCTATATATATTTTGGAAATGAGGCCTTTATCTGAACCTTTGGGTAAGCATTATTTCTAATGGAGAGAAGCTGTATATATTTCCAACAAGATCCAGGTGAAATAAGGATGCCCATTATCACCATTATTATCCAATACTGTATCAGAAATGTTGGCTTTAGCAATAACAAAAGAATAATAAATTAAAGGAATTAGAATAGCCAATGAGGAGATAAAACTATTACTCTTTGCAGATAACATGATGATATACCTAGCGAATCCTAGAAAATCTTTGAAAAACCTGTTTGGAAATAATTAACAGATTTATCATAGTTATAGGATATAAAACAAACTCCCAGAAATGATCAGCATATATGCTGATCATTTCTGGGAGTTTGTTATACATATACAACACCCATATTACTAAGAAAGCCCACCATTAGCAAGAGATAAAAGTAGAAACTTTATTTCAAATAACTGTGGAAAAAAATTATTTGGGTGTATGCCTGCCAAGACAAACCGAAGAACTGTATAAACCCAATTACAAAACACTTCTCACACAAATAAAGTCATATGTAACAATTGGAAAATATCAATTGCTCATGAGTACGCTAAACTAATAATATAATAAAAATGACAATTTAACTGAAATATCTACAGTTTTTTTCTGTGCAATACTAATCAAACTGCCAAAAATATATTAGGCAGCTAGAAAAAAATAATAACAAAATTCATCTGGAAAAACAATAGGTTAAGAATATCAAGGGAATTAATGAAAAAAGACCCTAAAGTATGATGACTTTGCAGTACCAGATCTAAAACTATTTTATAAAACAATAGTCATCAAAACCATTTGATACTGGCTAAGAAATGAGTAGTGGGTTAGAGGAATAGGCTGATAAACATGACATAATAGTCAATGCCTATAATAATCTAGTATTTGATAAACTCCCAAACTCCAGTTTTTGAAATAATAATTCACTATTTGACAAATTTTCTGGGAAACCTGTAAAATTATATGTCAGAAACTTGCATAGACCTATATTTCTCACTCCATACCAAGGAAAAAGTTAAAATGTGTACATGGTCTGAGCATAAAGGGGGATATTATAAGCAAATTAGGAAAGCAAGGGATATAATATCTTTTTTTTTTGGATATATTTTTAAAAATCTTAATTTTCACTAAATTCTTTTTTTTTTTGCTTTGTTTTGTTTATTTAATTTAATTTAATTTTATAATTATAACTTTTTTTTTTTTGACAGTACATATGCATGGGTAATTTTTTACAACATTATCCCTTGTACTTACTTCTATTTAGATTTTTTCCCTTCCTCCCCCAACCCCCTCCCCCAGATGGCAGGCAGCCTTATATATGTTAATTATATTACAATATATTCTAGATACAATATATTTGTGTAGGACCGAATTTCTTGTTGCATAGGAAGAATTGGATTCAGAAGGTAAAAAGAACAGTTTACACTCATTTCCCAGTGTTCCTTTTCTGGATGTAGCTGATTCTGTCCATCATTGATCAATTGGAATTGGATTAGCTCTTCTCTATGTTGAGGATATCCACTTCCATCAGAATACATCCTCATACAGTATCATTGTTGAAGTGTATAATGATCTTCTGGTTCTGCTCGTTTCACTCAGCATCAGTTGATGTAAGTCTCTCCAAGCCTCTCTGTATTTCTCCTGTTGGTCATTTTTTACAGAACAATAATATTCCATAACATTCATATACCATAATTTACCCAACCATTCTCCAATTGATGGACATCCATTCATCTTCCAGCTTCTAGCCACTATGAAAAGGGCTGCCACAAACATTTTGGCACATACAGGTCCCTTTCCCTTCTTTAGTATTTCCTTGGGATATAAGTCCAGTAGTAGTACAGGTGGGTCAAAGGGTATAGCACATTTTGATAAATTTTTGGGCATAATTCCAGATTGCTCTCCAGAATGGTTGGATTCTTTCACAACTCCACCAACAATGCATCAGTGTCCCAGTTTTCCCACAGCCCCTCCAACATTCATCGTTATTTGTTCCTGTCATCTTAGCCAATCTGACAGGTGTGTAATGATATCTCAGAGTTGTCTTAATTTACATTTATATGATCAATAGTGATTTGGAACACTCTTTCATATGAGTGGAAATAGTTTTAATTTCATCATCTGAAAATTGTCTGTTCATATCCTTTGACCATTTATCAATTGGAGAATGGCTTGATTTCTTATAAATTAAAGTCAATTCTCTGTATATTTTGGAGATGAGGCCTTTATCAGAACCTTTAACTGTAAAAATGTTTTCTCAGTTTGTTACTTCCCTTCTAATCTTGTTTGCATTATTTTTGTTTGTGCAGAAACTTTTTAATTTGATGTAATCAAAATTTTCTATTTTGTGATCAATAATGGTCTCTAGTTCTCCCTTGGACACAAATTCCTTCCTCCAAAACAAGTCTGAGAGGTAAACCATCCCATGTTCCTCCAATTTATTTATGATTTTGTTCTTTATGCCTAAATCTTGGACCCATTTTGATCTAATCTTAGTATGTGGTGTTAAATGTGGGTCCATGCCTTGTTTCTGCCATACTAATTTTCAGTTTTCCCAGCAGTTTCTGTCAAATAATGAATTCTTATCCCAAAAGTTGGGATCTTTGGGTTTGTCAAACACTAGATTGCTATTTTTATTCACTATCTTGCCCTGTGAACCTAACCTATGCCACTGATCAACTAGTCTATTTCTTAGACAATACCAAATGGTTTTGGTGACTGTTGTTTTATAATATAGTTCTTGATCAGGTACAGCTAGGCCCCTTTCACTTAATTTTTTTTCATTACTTCCCTTGAAATTCTCGACCTTTTGTTGTTCCATATGAATTTTGTTGTTATTTTTTCTAGGGTATTAAAATAGTTTCTTGGGAGACTGATTGGTATAGCACTAAATAAATAGATTAGTTTAGGGGGATATCATATCTTTAGGAAAAGGAAGAAGTTATGACCAAAGAAGAATTGGCACCATTATAAAAATTGACAATTTTTATTACAGTAAATTAAAGAGATTTTGCACAAACAAAACCAACACAAACAAGACCAAAAAGAAAGCACAAAACTGGGGGGAAATTTATAGCCAGTTTTTCTGACAAAGTTCTCATTTCTAAAATATATAAAGAAGTATCTCAAATTTATAAGAATACAAGTAATTTCCCAGTTGATAAATAGCCAAAGGATATGAACAGATAACTTTCAGATGATGAAATTAAAGCCATCATCATATGAAAAAATGCTGTAAATCCCTATTGATTAGAGAAATGCAAATTGAAAGAATTCTAAGGTACGACCTCACATCTCTCAGATTGGCTGAGACAGAAAAAGGTAATGTTAAAATTTTGGAGGGATATAGAAAAACTGGGACATTAATGCATTGTTGGAGTTGTGAAAAAATTCATCCATTCTGGAGAGCAATTTAGAACTATGCAGTGCAAATACTAGGTTTGTATCCTAAGGAAATCAAGAAGGAGGAAAAACTACTCACATGTGCAAAAATATTTGTAGCTATTTTTGTAGTAGCAAAAAATGTATAATAAGTAGATGTTTATTAATTGTAAAACAACTGAAGAAGTTGTGGTATATGAGGGTAATGGAATATTTTGGTCTATAAAAAATTGAAGAACAAGTTGATTATAGAAAGGCCTGGATTGGTTTACATGAATTGATACTGAGCAAAACAAGTGAATTGGAATATATCTTACAACAAGATTATGCAATGATCAACACTGAAATATTTGGTTCTTTTCAATGGTTAAGTGATTCAAACTTTGGATAGAAAACACCATCTGCATCCAGAAAAAGAACTATGGAGATTGAATATA
Organism: Sminthopsis crassicaudata; assembly: GCF_048593235.1. NCBI lineage: Eukaryota > Metazoa > Chordata > Mammalia > Dasyuromorphia > Dasyuridae > Sminthopsis > Sminthopsis crassicaudata. The sequence goes on from NC_133619.1 coordinate 193,318,236, forward strand.
AATCAACATGCTGTATTCATATCTTTTGTTTTTCGGTGCTTTTTTTCTCACAGTTTTTTTTTTTTTTTTTCCTTTTGTTCTGAATTGTTTCTCGCAACATGATTCATACAGAAATGTTTCTATTGAGCCTATATCCCAAAGATATCTTAACGGAAGAAAAGGAACCCATATGTGTTTGTGGCAGTCATTTTTGTAGTGGCAAGAAATGGGAAACTGAGTGCATGCGCATCAGTTGGGAAATGCCTGAATAAGTTATGATATATGACATATGAATGGCATGGATTATTATTATTCTGTAAGAAATGAGCAAGAGGATGATTTCAGAAAGGCCAGGTGAGACTTACATGAACGGATGTTCTTGTGCAGCAAAATAATTTTATAAATATGTTTGTATATATTGGATTTAACATATATTTTAACATGTTTCACATACATTGAATTGCTTGCCATCTAGAGGAGGGAATGGGAATAATGAGGCGATAATCTGAAACACAATGCTATTGCAAGCCTCAGTGTTGTCAAACCCCTCTCCAGACACTTCCACAACTTTAATCCCAGCCTTTATCACCACTCAGTTTGAATATTGAAGCAAACTAATTCAGTTATTTTACTTAAGCCTCTCCCTTCCCTCAACCTACCTTTGCAACTTTATATTAGATTATTCCCCTACTGCACTCTACAGTCCAGCCAAACTAGATTCCTTTTTGTCTATAAAGTATGTCTACGCTATACTCTATATCTTGTTCTTGTGCCTCTACATTTGCTGATCCTATTGCTGGAAAGATAAACACTTCTCTTCATGTCTACCTTAAAAAATTTTCACTTCCTTTAAGACTCAGCTTAGACATGTCTAAATGAAACCTGGCAGGCTTTAAAACTAGTATATTCCCTCTTTAATTTGTTGTTGTTGTTTTTGTTGTTGTTTTTGCTGAGGCTATTGGGTTTAAGTTACTTGTCCAGGGTCACAAAACTAGGCAGTATTAAGTGTCTGAGACCAGATTTGAACTCAGGTCCTCCTGACTTCAGGGCTTGTAATCTATCCACTGTACAATCTAGCTGTCCCCCCGCTCTAAGTGTCTTGCAAATAGATGCTACAAATTTAATTTAATTATTCTCTCTTCATTGATTCTATATCTATTGATATATATATTCCTTACCTTTCCTATTAAAAATAAATTACTTGCAAATTTGCATTATTTCTTTTTTACTAATAATATATGATATTAATTTAAATGATAACTTGAGATTCAATGGTAATTGTGTCAGCATATATGTGTAATTGTAGTTGTGTCAGCATATATGTCATTTAACATTCATAAGCCTCAGTTTCCTTATCTTTAAAATGGAAATAATAATCATACTGTCTCAAAAAGTGATGTTATATAAATAATTCTATAAATTAGAAATTGTGATAAAAATTTGAGCTATTATTACAAAAATAAGGAATGTGAAAGTTAGAAAGCACTTCAATGCCCATTTAGCTCAATCCACATATGAAAGAAATCACCGTTAATCTATTGCCAACAACTATTCATTCTCCTTGGAGGCACCACAAAGAGAAGGAATCTATGATCTCTATCCAGCAAAAATCTATGATTTTTGTACTGATGCGTTTGTTAGAAAGTTCTTTTTTTCTATGACCTAAAGCCTGAACCATGAAATTCACCTAAGGAAAATAATTAAATTCTCATATACTATTTGGGATCTATCTGGAAGCTTGTTCATTGGAATTTGTTATTGGAGGTAAAATCTGTTGGGCTTGTAATTAATATTTGTAGGGAGTTTTTAAGCTCCACCCTCTGATGATAGTGTGACAATTACCTGGAGTATAACTGGGTTAAGGCTAATTTATCCTGTGTCCTGTATGTACTGAAGGAACAGTATTTATATTATGTTATAGTCATACTTCTGCATTTTTTTCTCTTCCTGTGCCTAATAGGAGCCAATGATCAGTAGAATTTGTTAATGCAATTCAATTATGTCATACCTTGCTGTTTCCAATCTGGTTATATGTAATCATTGTATCTTAAATATTTACGCAAATGAGTGTTTAGCCTGGTCATCTACACATTCATGTCCAAGGATATTCAGCTTTTTAAGGTTTCTAAATGATGATAGGACAATTAACAGTTGTCTGTAAAACGTAACTGTTGTTTTTTTTGGGACTATAGCTGACAGCCATTTGGCTATCCTGTGAGAAAAGTATGTTTCTTTCCATGGGCAGCTGCTAGCCAGTCTATTTTGATCTCCCCACATCTTGCAGTAGTCCTTGTAGACCAGTCTTTCTATCTCAGACTATCTTTGCCCCTAATCAGCTTGAATCAGTTTTTTGGATGAGATACTTCGCCCCCTGACCTTGATAGACTGATATGGGGAATTGGAAAATGGTTGATTAATGACTGTTAAACCCTGAATGGGTCATTTATTACTGTGTGTTGAGATTGGGATGGAAATTGTTAAAATTGTAGAACTCCTGCTGTTATGTTGAATGATTTTTAGGAAACCCTACTGTGATATGTATAGGAATTCACTCTTGGGATTTATATGTGGGATGGCTATTTGACAATTAATTAATTAATTAATTTATTTATTTGTTTGTTTGTTTGTTTGTTTTTTTTGGATGATTCCATTTGCCTGAGAGAAAAGGGAGGGAAGAAGAGATAGGAAATTGGGGAAAGAGGAACAATGGGATCCCCTAGTTTCCTGTTCACTTTGCTCTAGGTACTTACTTCGGCCCACCCCCTACCTCACTAGTTCAGATTGAATTATAAGTCCTTTAAACAGTCCTTTTTCGTTTTTACTCCTTGCTTAAACCTACTAGAATGTGACTGCTGATTATGCTTTAAACTTTGAAAGCCCTTATTTTGTTGGAGTTGCCCTGGCAGACTCAGTGTTTGGCATTTTTTTAAACAAGAAGAAATCATACACCTTGGGACTTTTGCAGTCTCCAGTCCTGTAATCCCATGTTCTTAACTGGTATCTCAGCCTTCTCAAAGGACGTTTCAGGCTTCTAAAGTCCAGAGTTTGCCTGCCTTGATAGTCTAACTGTGAATACTCGCATAGCTCTGCTCAGAAATCTGTATTCTGGGTGGGGACAGGTGGAATTACTCCAAGCCTCATTCTTCTCCCCTGTAATGGGTTGCCCCTCTGAATGGGTAGCTACTCCCTGTATAAGCAAAAGCTGAATTAAGTGAGCAAATGACTGCAGACCACTTAACACAGTGGACTGCCCATCTCAAACTGGATTCTCTGGCTAAGATGGTGCTTCATATGTCATGCTGCAACAGGGAGCCTTTGAGTTGCCAGGGAGAGATTTGCCCTTGCCATATATAAGTCCTTACATCTTTCTACTTCTATTTTGGTTTGTTGATTCAAATACGGTTGGTCAACATTATGGTTCTGGGATCTCCCAAGTATCTAGGGAAAGGTATTCAATAATTTGAACTGTTGTGCCACAGTTTCCCTGAATTGTTCTGCCTCAGTTCCCCTGTTTGCAACCCCCCTTTCTGTTCATGAGTACTGATATAACTTAGGGCTAGTTACTTGTACATGTGCCAACTCCAGATAAAGGGGAGTTCAACGAAACCTATTGGCAACCAACCCTCCTAACGGCCTCAAGATCCTTCTGGCCTGGCTGATGGGCAGGGCTAGCATCGCCCTGCAGAAAGATGTGTGATTCTTCCAAAAGCCTTGTGCTATCCTTGTTTCAAAACTGCACTCTCTAACTCACTTAGGGGGGATTCCCTTTTAATAATCTGCTTTGCTGTTTCTTTTTTTTTCTCGCCTGGAATGGAATCCCTCATTGAGACTGCTTCCTGCCCTGATGCCTGATCTGTGCCAAAGGGAACTAAAGGCTCACACCCAGGGAACACTGGAAAGTTGATTTTATGGACATGGAAGTTTGGGTTCAAAGACATTGTTTTCTTTAGTATTTGTTGATATCTTCTCAAGATTGCTAAAGCCTTTCCTGTGAAGTCTTTATCTGCTTTGGTTGTGGCCAAGAAACTTGTGACTGAGATTTTTCCCTGGTTTGGACTCCCTTTCTCCCTTGAGTCTGAAAATGGCCCAGCTTTTGTTTCTAATGTTGTGCAGTCCCTGGCACAGGCCCTCAGGTTCAAGAGCACCTGCACTGTGCCTATGGACCACAGGGTTCAGGTCAGATAGAAGGCATGAACAGGACACTTAAGGAGCACATTTCTGAGCCCTGGCTGGGAACTAGCGAGACCTGGGTAAGAGCCTATTCAGTGCTCCACCCCCACCCTTCCCCAAATGGGGCAAACAGCTCTTATGATGTTGCTAATGATTCCCTTTTCAAGTCCCTACAGGTTCTCCAGGACATCCAGGCAGTGGTCAGAGCTCTCTATCTCGCCTCTGCCCAGCTTCCCCCATCCCAGTCTGCTGGACCAGACCTCCAATGGAGGGATTGGATCCTAACCAGACAATTTCCTCATGGCTCTGCATTGGAACCCCGCTGTACCGGCCCACACCAGGTCATCCTCTCCAAGCCCTCATCAGTGAAGGTGGCTGACCATAAGGCTTGGATCCATTGTTCACATGTGAGGCTTTGCCCTGCTCCTGACACACCTGCAGGACCCGGTTCAGGAAGATGGTGTTTTTATATCTTATCCCCTTTTATGTCCTGATCCTCCCTCTTGCTTCCCCTACCTATTGGGGAAGCCCAGCCACTATTCTCCCCATAGATATGTGTGGACCTTAATAAGAACTACTGGGGGTAAGTGGAGGCTGAAATGAGACTTATGGACAGCCATGGTTCTACCTGGACCTATGCCAGCTCTTGGGAAGGACCTGGAGTATCAGGTTTTATGCAGAAGGAAGAGATTTGGGAGCCCTGCTCACAACCCAAAGAAGGACCCTCCAGAAGGAAAACATCTCCATAGACTCTAATGCAGTTATTAATCCCTCTCATTTACCCCTGAGACCAGTTATGAACATTTCTCATCTGGAGGAGGAAACCACAGCAACATCCCCTCAGCCTCACTCCCTGGGGAACTGCTGTCTCCCTATGAAACCTTTATGTCAGCCCTTGCTGGAATATACCAGCTGATAAACCTGACTAGCCCCACCCTTGCCACAAGCGTCTGACTCTGCCTGGACCTGCCCCCATGGGCAGAGGTACCACCCGAGGGGATAAAGGCCCACTTCATCCTGAATCTTTGACTCTCGGCTTAGAACCTGCTCCCAGTTCCCAGGTTAACTTTGGAAGGGATGCAGGGTGAGGCAGGTGCATCAAATCAGAAAGCTATAATCTGGAGTGCTCCCCATACAAAAAGCACTTTGTGGTAGTTACCAAGGTTCCCCCACATAAAAATACTGTAAACTCCCTAATACGGACCCAACAAGTCCTTACCTTTGTATGCACTATGGGATTAACCTCTTTTATCAATGAATTCGCTTTGGCCTTGGAAGAATCCCCAGAGCTTTGCTTGCTTATGTATGTGCTCTTTAGGTCTCTCTATATTCTGAGAAAGGGGTTGAAGAACATTTTGGTCTATTAGATAGGGCAAGGAAGGGTATGTATGGTCTTTGGGGCAGCTGGCTGTTTCTATGCTAACAACTCTGGGGTGATAAGAGAGTCCTTCCCTGCAGTTAGACAGCGGATCAAGGACTGGGAAATGTCTCAATGCCAATCAATGTCTTGGTCCTAGTCACTTTTCAATTGCTCCCCCTGGTAATGTCTCTTGTGACCTCCTTGATAGGCCCCCTTACCCTATTTCTTCTGGCTCTACTGATTCCCCTTTGCCTAATTAATTGTTTAACCATATATATATCAAGAAGAGGATCCAGACTGTTGAGTTGTTTGTTGCCAGGGTCACTTACTCTCCCCTGGCCTCTGATGAGTCCAGTCTCTGACAGTCTCAAGAAAAGGGGAGAATGAAGTGGGAAAGCACCCCAAATGGGACCGTGAGAAATGAAATCTTGAATCTTTGTAGTTAGAAGTTTATTATTAGTTCTTTACTCCCTAATGCAGATGGTATTCTTACAACCCCAGATGTGCTGTCCTGAAACCTGAGTCCTTGAAACCTTATAAGCTTAAAGAAATACTGCTTGCTGCTGCCTGAGAATGATGCCCTTAGAGTGATAACTTTTTTTTTTGCCTCCTGTTTAGAATAGAAATTCTTTTATTATGACAAATGTATCAAGAAACATTTTGATGTCTCTCTCTTCTTCCTGTAAATATGTGGCCCTGAGACCACTCATTTGCTAACACCCCCCCCCCCCGTCTGGTGGGGTCGTTAGCTAGCAATAAACGCTCTTAAATTTTCATTATTTTGGCATTTTGGCTGCCCTCTTTTTCTCTCACCTGGGTACTTCAATATCAGGGTTGTCCCATATGTTATCTCCATGTCTTGTTTTTGGGGAAGAAATCATCTAATGGTTATGTGGGAATGGTCGGTGTGATTTAAAGTAAAATTAAATTTGGACTTAGGATCCTGGGTTTACAGCTTTGTGGTTTACATTAGGCAAGTTATTTAACTTCTCTAAGTTTTCAGAGAAAATACAGAACTGTCTTCTAAGACTCTATCATTTAGACTAGGCCTTCCTAAACTTTTTTTCCACTAACAAATTTTTTTAGCCAACCCCAGGTATATATGTTTATAAGATGGGTATGTAAACCAAACATTTACTTATAAATGATGATTATAAATGATGATTATTAACCATAATTTAACAACCTCCATATTAAATTATATGACTCCATATAGAGTTGGAGAAGGAAAGGGCAAACCATTTTAATATCTTTGCCAAAAACAAAAACAACAACATCAAATGAGGTCACAAAGAGTCAGGCGTGACTGAAATGACTGGACAACAACTATGTACCTAGCACTGTGTTGTTGTCAAAAATATAATCTGAGATCAATAGTACTTTAGGATTCCATGACACATAAGTACCTACTTCATTTTATGATTTAGTTGATTTACTGAGGTTTATTTCTGTATGACAAGAACACATGGGGGGATTGTTTTCATAAAAATCTTCTTTACTGTTGAGAAACATGCCTACTTTCTAGAAATCAGAGTGGACAGCCTAAAATAAATGAATCATTCTGCTTTTCTGGTCACAGTGTAAATATTTTATTTGTGTTTTAAGCATTTTATGGTATGAAGATATTTTAAGTGGAAAAAATGAATTGATAAAGAAAAATTCAGAGGAGTTGAGACCTAGATTTATTCTACATTTTCTCAAATCTCAATTCACTAGGCTCATTAGGCATAATGGCATCATACAATGAAACTTTTGAAAATGTGTTAGAAAACCTCAAAATACAAGGCCATGGCCTAGATAGGTTATCCTTCACTAACTAGATACAGTGTATTAGAAAATAAGAGGTTTGCCTTCCATTTCTGAAGAACATTCCCCCTTACATGTATGTATGTATGTATGTATGTGTGTGTGTGTGTATATATATATATATATACATATAAATGTATACACATGTATTATATATATATGTATACACATGCATGTATATATACATATATACATGTATGTATATGTATATGTATGCATAGGTATATATTATGTAGCTTCCCCCATATAGTATATATGTAATGCAGTTTTATAGGAAAATATTTGCATTGTGAATTCACTATTTAGCCAATTTCAATTGTCTCAATCCAGGTGCTGGCAAAAACAAACAAATAAATAAAGGAGACTATAATTGGAAGCAGAAGTTTTTGTTTGTTTGTTTTTTTAATTGAAGGAATACTTATTTTTCCACTCTGAATTTACAGCTGAAAATGCAACATTCAAAATTATGTCATTATATTATCTTATTAAATTATGAATTTTTTTGTGGAAAACATCCCATAGCTATGCAAATAAAAAAATCCCCTGTGAATGTTTTTGATTTTACCATTAAATTTCACAATTTAATGTTGGCACCTTTGAAGAAACTAGATACTTTTGATAATGTTCATTCTTGGAACTATTAAGACATATTTTAAACTTGGTTAGCATTCTGATTTCCTTAAAGTTAACTTTCAAAAGACTAATTCAGCGTTAAGTGTAGAAGTATGCTTCTTTTTATCACTATATTCAATCATGTTTAGTTTCTGATGAGAAGTACTTATAGTATATTTATATTACCAGTAAAGGGAGACTGACTGCAGACTTTTCTTTCTTCCTCATCATGCCTTCATTATTGCTGAATACAAATTATATGCTGAATACTAGTTATATGCACTCAACAATATGAGAAAAAACCACACAATATTATCCAATTCTCATACAAATCATACCGTTTTTTTCCTTTAAAGAAGTTGCTGTATAGCTAGTTATTTCATTAAGAAGGCAATTCTGAATGAAGCCATTCAAGCTAACTTTCATCCTGAACATCCAGAGAAAGTAGTGACCATTTGGGCACTTTAAAATTCTCATGTCCATTCCCTGGGAATAGGTTTTAACATAGAATTCATTTTTACTCTCTTTTCAAGGATATGAGATTCCTCTGAAGTGCTCTCTACAAGAGATCTATCTAATTTTTCTCATACACAAACACTTGTAAAACTTACTACCCACATTTCAAAAAGTCTTAAGAAATAAAGAGGTAACACAAATTTCAAACTCTCAGAAGAGAAGAAAGCAATTCATTTAAATTATATTTTGACTCATTGTAATAGAAATCATCTCTATTGCAATATGTTATGTACACAATTTTCCCCCTTTTTATTAATTTTTATAATTATAACTTTTTTTGGCAGTACATATGCACAGGTAATTTTTTTTACAACATTATCCCTTGTACTCCCTTCAGTTCTGAGTTTTTCCCCCCCTTCCTTCCACCCTTTCCCCTGGATGACGGGCATTCCCATACATATTAAATAGCTTATAGTATATAATAGTACAATATATATGTGCAGAACCGAATTTTGTTCTTGTTCTTGTTGCAAAGGAAGGATTGTATTCACAAGGTAAAAATAATCTGGAAAAAGAAACAAAACAAAACAAAACAAACAAACAAACAAACAACAACAACAACAACAAAAACAACAACAACAAAAAACAATGCTCACAGTTTACACTCATTTCCCAGTGTTCCTTTTCTGGATGTAGCTGATTCTGTCCATCATTGATCAATTGGAATTGGATTAGCTCTTCTCTATGTTGAGGATATCCACTTCCATCAGAATACATCCTCATACAGTATCATTGTTGAAGTGTATAATGATCTTCTGGTTCTGCTCGTTTCACTCAGCATCAGTTGATGTAAGTCTCTCCAAGCCTCTCTGTATTTCTCCTGTTGGTCATTTCTTACAGAACAATAATATTCCATAACATTCATATACCATAATTTACCCAACCATTCTCCAATTGATGGACATCCATTCATCTTCCAGCTTCTAGCCACTATGAAAAGGGCTGCCACAAACATTTTGGCACATACAGGTCCCTTTCCCTTCTTTAGTATTTCCTTGGGATATAAGTCCAGTAGTAGTACAGGTGGGTCAAAGGGTATAGCACATTTTGATAAATTTTTGGGCATAATTCCAGATTGCTCTCCAGAATGGTTGGATTCTTTCACAACTCCACCAACAATGCATCAGTGTCCCAGTTTTCCCACAGCCCCTCCAACATTCATCGTTATTTGTTCCTGTCATCTTAGCCAATCTGACAGGTGTGTAATGATATCTCAGAGTTGTCTTAATTTACATTTATATGATCAATAGTGATTTGGAACACTCTTTCATATGAGTGGAAATAGTTTTAATTTCATCATCTGAAAATTGTCTGTTCATATCCTTTGACCATTTATCAATTGGAGAATGGCTTGATTTCTTATAATTTAAAGTCAATTCTCTGTATATTTTGGAGATGAGGCCGTTATCAGAACCTTTAACTGTAAAAAATGTTTTCCCAATTTGTTACTTCCCTTCTAATCCTGTTTGCATTATTTTTGTTTGTGCAGAAACTTTTTAATTTGATGTAATCAAAATTTTCTATTTTGTGATCAATAATGGTCTCTAGTTCTCCCTTGGCCACAAACTCCTTCCTCCTCCACAAGTCTGAGAGGTAAACCATTCCATGTTACTCCAATTTATTTATAATTTCGTTTTTTATGCCTAAATCTTGGACCCATTTTGATCTAATCTTAGTATGTGGTGTTAAATGAGGGTCCATGCCTAGTTTCTGCCATACTAATTTTCAGTTTTCCCAGCAGTTTTTGTCAAATAATGAATTCTTATCCCAAAAGTTGGGATCTTTGGGTTTGTCAAACACTAGATTGCTATTTTTATTCACTATCTTGCCCTGTGAACCTAACCTATGCCACTGATCAATTAGTCTATTTCTTAGACAATACCAAATCGTTTTGGTGACTGTTGCTTTGTAATACAGTCCTAGATCAGGTATAGCTAGATCACCTTCACTTATTTTTTTTTTTCATTACTTCCCTTGAAATTCTCGACATTTTGTTGTTCCATATGAATTCTGTTGTTATTTTTTCTAGGCCATTAAAATAGTTTCTTGGGAGACTGATTGGTATAGCACTAAATAAATAGATTATTTTAGGGAGTATTGTCATCTTAATTATATTCGCTCGGCCTATCCAAGAGCACTGAATGTCTTTCCAATTATTTAAATCTGACTTTATTTTTGTGGCAAGTGTTTTGTAATTCTGCTCATATAATTCCTGACTCTTCTTTGGTAGATATATACCCAAATATTTTAGACTATCGACCGTTATTTTGAATGGAATTTATCTTTGTATCACTTGATATTGGATTGTGTTGGTAATGTATAAAAATTCTGAGGATTTATGTGCATTTATTTTGTATCCTGCCACATTGCTAAAATTCTGAATTATTTCTAATAGCTTTTTAGCAGAGTCTTTGGGGTTCTCTAAGTATGTCATCATGTCATCTGCAAAGAGTGATAATTAGATTTCCTTATTTCCTACTCTAATTCTTTGAATCTCTTTCTCGGCTCTTATTGGGGAGGCTAGCTTTTCTAGTACTATATTGAATAGTCATGGTGATAGTGGGCAGCCTTGTTTCACTCCTGATCTTACAGGGAACGATTCTAGTTTATTGCCATTACATATGATGTTTACTGAAGGTTTTAAATATATGCTCCTTATTATTTTAAGGAATAGTCCATTTATTCCTATACTTTCAAGAGTTTTTAGTAGGAATTGATGTTGGATTTTCTCAAATGCTTTTTCTCCATTTATTGAGATGATCATATGGTTTTTATTAATTTGATTATTAATATGGTCAATTATACTAATTCTTTTCCTAATATTAAACCAGCCCTGCATTCCTGGTATAAATCCCACTTGGTCATAGTGTATTATCCTGGGGATGATTTTCTGAAGTCTATTTGCTAATATCTTATTTAAGATTTTAGCATCAATATTCATTAAGGAAATTGGTCTATAGTTTTCTTTCTCAGTTTTCGATCTACCTGGTTTAGGTATCAGTACCATGTCTGTGTCATAGAAGGAATTTGGTAGGACTCCTTCAATCCCTATTTTTTAAAATAGTTTACATAGCATAGATTAGTTGTTCTTTAAATGTTTGGTAGAATTCACATGTAAATCCATCTGGTCCTGGGGACTTTTTCTTAGGAAGTTGGTTAATAGCTTTTTCTATTTCTTTTTGTGAGATGGGACTATTTAGACTACTTTCTTATTCCTCTGATAATCTGAGCAAGCTATATTTTTCAAGGTATTCTTCCATTTCATTTAAGTTATCGAATTTATTGGCATAAAGTTGAGCAAAGTAGCTCCTAACTATTGTTCTAATTTCCTCTTCATTAGTGGTGAGTTCTCCCTTTTCATTTTCAAGACTAACAATTTACTTTTTCTCTTTCCTTTTTTAAATCAGGTTTACTAAGGGTTTGTCTATTTTGTTGGTTTTTTCATAGAACCAACTCTTAGTTTTATTAATTAATTCAATAGTTTTTTTTTTTTTTTTTTTACTTTCAATTTTATTAATCTCACCTTTTATTTTTTGAATTTCAAGTTTTGTGTTTGTCTGGGGGTTCTTAATTTGTTCCTTTTCTAACAATTTTAGTTGTAAGCCCAATTCGTTGGCCCACTCTTTCTCTGTTTTATGCAAGTAGCCCTGTAGAGATATAAATCTTCCCCTTATTACTGCTTTGGCTGTAATCCACATATTTTGGTATGATGTCTTATTATTGTCATTTTCTTGGGTGAAGTTATTATGTCTATGATTTGCTGTTTGACCCAGTCATTCTTTAATATAAGATTATTTAGTTTCCAATTATTTTTTGTTCTATTTTTCCCTGGCTTTTTATTAAATGTAATTTTGATTGCATTGTGGTCTGAAAAGGATGCATTTACTATTTCTGCCTTACTGCACTTTATTTTGAGGTTTTTATGTCCTAGTATATGATCAATTTTTGTATAGGTTCCATGAACTGCTGAGAAGAAATTATACTCCTTTCTGTCTCCATTTAGAGCTTTCACCAAAGATCTATCATATCATACTTTTCTAGTATTCTCTTTACCTCTTTGACTTCTTTCTTATTTATTTTGTGGTTTGATTTATCTAATTCTGAGAGTGCAAGGTTGAGATCTCCCACTATTATAGCTTTGCTGTCTATTTCTTCTTGCAGCTCTCTTAATTTCTCTTTTAAGAATTTAGAATGCTGCACCACTTGGTGCATATATGTTTAATATTGATACTGCTTCATTATTGATGCTACCCTTTAGCAGGATATAATGCCCTTCCTTATCTCTTTTAATTAGATCAATTTTTGGTTTTGCTTGATCTGAGATGAGGGTGGCTACCCCTGCTTTTTTGGCTTTGCATGAAGCATAGTAGATTCTGCTCCATCCTTTTACTTTTAGTTTGAATGTATCACCCTGTTTCAGATGTGTTTCCTGTAAACAACATATAGCAGGATTCTGACTTTTAATCCAGTCTGCTAACTGCTTCCTCTTTATGAGGCAGTTTGCCCCATTCATATTTATGGTTAGAATGACTAATTCTATATTGCTTGCCATCCTATTAACCCCTACTTATGCTTTTCCCCTTTCCTTCCCTCTTACCCCCCTACCCAGTATTAAACTTGTGAACACCACTTGCTTTTCACAGCCCTCCCTTTTTAGTATCCTTCCCCCACCTTAAAATTCCTCCCCCTATTTTACCCCTTTCGATCACAATTTCTGTATTCCCTTCCCCTTAGCTTATTCCTTCCCTCTCACTTTTCAATGATGTGGAAGAAGTTTCACCATAAATTGAATATGTCTATTGATACACACTATGTTCATCTCCCTCCTTTCTTTTTTTTTCAGATATAATAGGTTACCTTTGCCTTTTCATGAGATGTAATACCACCACTTTACACTTTTTTATGATATAATTTCCTTTCCACCTCTAGTTTCTAGGACAAATTATACATATGTTTTTTTACATATTTTTATGGCAGAAGTATAGTTCTCAAGTTTTCTTTTTACCTTTTTAGAAATCTCTTGAGTTCTGTATTTGAAGATCAAACCTTTTATGTAGGTTTGGTTTTTTCATCAAGGATAGATGGAATTCATTTATTTTGTTAAATGTCCATCTTCTTTCCTGGAAAACGATGCTCATTTTTGCTGGGTAAATTATTCTTGGCTGCATACCCAGTTCCTTAGCCTTTTGGAATATCATTTTCCAGGGCCTTTGTTCTTTTAATGTGGATGCTGCTAGATCCTGGGTCCATATCTGAATTGCTTTTTTCTAGCAGCTTCCAATATTTTTTCCTTTGCCTGATGGTTCTTGAACTTGGCCACTATATTTCTTGGCGTTTTGATTTTACGGTCCCTTTCAGTAGGGGATCAATGAATTTTTTCAATGTCTATTTTACCCTCTGTTTCCAAAACGTCTTGGCAGTTCTCTTTGATAATTTCCTCAAAAATAGTGTCTAAGCTCTTTTTTTCCTCACATTTTTCAGGGAATCTTATTATTCTCAAATTGTCTCTCCTGGATCTGTTTTCCATGTCTGTTGTCTTTCTAATAAGGTACTTGACATTCTTTTCAATTGTTTCATTTCTCTGATTTTGCTTGACTACTTCTTAGTTTCTTTTTGAGTCATTCATTTCTACTTGTTTGAGTCTAATTTTCAATGAATATAGTTTCTCAATGATTTGATCTCTATATCCACTCTGGATAACTTCTCCAGGCTCTCTCTTCCAAGCTTCCCTTTCCTTTTCCAATTTCTCTTCTAGCTCTCTTGTGAGAGTCTTTTTGATTTCCTCTATGAGATTCTTTTGTATTGAGGAGCAGATCATATCCCCTTAGGGGATTCCTCTGGGGACAGTCTGTTTTTAGTCTCCTCAGTATTTGAAGTCTGCTCTCTCTCCATACAGAAGCTCTCAATTGTTAGAGCCCTTTTGAATTTTTTGTTAATTTTGTCTAGAGTGGAATCGAAGAAAACAAATTGACAGAGAAACAACTTGTCTGTTTTTGGGGGTATGGGGCATGATGGTGTTAATGGGCTTCCTCTACAGACTGGGGCTAGGGCTGCAGAGAGCCACTAACAGGACAGCGATGGCTGGGCTGAGTCTGTGCTCTAAGGCTCTGAGTACTCAGAGTCACTCCAGGTCTGGGTTGGGTGTGGCTGGGTTCTGAGAGATACTAGCTTTCTGGGGTTTTAATCTTCACCTCTGGTGTTTATACCCTCTCTGCTGCTCCTGGCTTGCTGCCAAGATGGAAAATCCATACTGGATTAAAAGTCTGTTTGCAGAAACAGCAGAGATCATACCCCTCCCCCCTCTGGTCTGAGCTGTGTGAGCTGCCTGTCTCACTCTGGCTTGCCTGCCCTCAGTCTGTGCCCAGTCTGTTCGACCCTCCCCAGAGCAATCACAGACCTTCTCTGGCGAATTTCAAGGTCTTGTGTTGGTGATTATTTGTGAGTTTCTTTTCCGGTCAAGCATTAATTCCAAGGCTTGTCATGAACTAAGTCCTGAGAGAAAACATGGAGCTCAAGCAGCTGTCTGCCTCCACGCCACCATCTTCAGGTATTTAATCTGTTATGTACACAATTAATAGGATTTCAGAATGATTAAACACCTTAGCATCATTTCAATTACCATTTTCAAAAGCTATTTATTCTGGGAATAGTAAAAATGTATAGGAAATTCATAAAATCATTTGCTCTCATAATGTATCTATAAGTAACTGAAATCTTTTTATATCCTAATTTTCTTGTTTTCAAATAATAACTTTGTAAAAAAAACATTAATGTATTTTAAAGTTGAATTATTAATTAAATAATATATATTGAATCATAGACTTTTCAAAATTAAAGGTAACCTCAGAGGTAATTCAGCCCAATTCTAATCCAAAACATGAATACCTTTTACTGAATATATGTAGAACCCCAGTGATGGGGAACTCAGTTTCTAATTAACTTAATCCATTTTTTAATAGTTCTAATTATTAGAATGCATTTCTTTTAAAATTTAATGGAAAATTGTCTTCCTCATTATATCTAAATATCCTTTGGAATAAGATATCATGGGTCCTTAAAATATTCTTCATGTTTAATATCCCAAGATAAATCAAACATACTCATGTTATATTTTCCAGTCGTCTAATCATCCTCATCTTTGGTGAAGAGATATGTTCCTTTTGAAATCACCTTCTTAACTTTGATTTTTAAAAATCAGATATGAAATGACCAAAACAAGCCAACTATGTAACTATATATATATATATATACATATATATATATATGTATATATATATATGTATATATATATCATATTTTTGAGCATCAGCTTCTTCCTCTGAAATACTTAAAGGAAGAATGTGAATTCTCTCTAAAATAGGGGTAACTGCCTTCTTCAAAATGATATTTTAAGAACATAATTACATATTACTTATAAAGTTATTTTTCATGATATTGAGCACAATGATATTTAGTGCACAAAAATAGCTAAGAGTTTGTTGTTTTCCCTACAATAACTATTTTGTAGCCATATTTACTCATAAGTGTAGTTTGCAAATGGTGGTGAGACTTGAACTGGTAAACAGTCAGGACCTTGGTGCAAGTAATAGTCAATCACTCTGAACCATTTTGCTATTTCTGAGTTCTTTGTTTTTGTGAATCCTGAAAAGTAATTTATTAAAGTTCAGCTTACTCAGAGACTCATTTTTTTCTGTATCCTTCAACACCAGTCTAAGAGTACAAAATTTTCAATAAAATAATGGCTTAAAAAGGCCTAGAATGTTATCTATTTGTTGATTTCTTTTAATCCTAGTAAGACTTTACATTTGTCAGAGTTTCTATTTCCAAGATGTCAAAAATTGGCATTTTGATTCTATCATCCAGATGACATTTCCCTTTCTTTCTTCTACTTTTCAAATATGTACTTATAATTTTTATTAATTAAAGCTATTTTATTTTTCAAAACATATGCATAGATAATTCTGTAACATTAGACATTGCAAAACTTTGTGTTCCAGGTTTCTCCCCATTTCTCCCACTCTCCTTCCCTAGAGGGTAAGTAGTCCAATATATGTTCAATATGGTAGAAATATATGTTAATTCCAATATATTTGTAGAATTATCTTGCTGTACAAGAAAAATCAAATCAAATCAGAAAGATGGTACAGAAAATAAAATGCAAACAAATAAGAACAGAAAGAGTGAAAATCCTATGCCTTGAACCACACTCAGTCCCCAAAGTTCTCTCTGTGGGTGTAAATGACTCTTAATCAAAAGACCATTGGAACTGGTCTGAATCATCTCAATGTTGAAGAGAACCCTGTACATCAGGCTTAATCATCATATAATATTGCCATTACTGTGTACAATGATATCCTGGGCGTTCATTCCATTAAGTATCAGTTCATATAAGTCTCTCCAAACCTTTTTGAAATTATTCTGGCGGTCGTTTCTTACAAAATAATAATATTCCATAACATTCATATACCACATTTTACCCAATCATTCTCCAATTGATGGGCATCCACTCAGTTTTCACTTTCTTGCCAAGGTAAAAAGGGCTGCCATGAACATTTATGCACATGTGGGTTTCTTTCCTTCCTTTAAAATCTCTTTAGGATATAATCCCAATAGAAACACTGCTGAGTTAAAGGATAGACAGATGGATAACTCTTTGGGCATTATCCCAAACTGTGTTCCAGAAGAGTTGGATCCATTCACAATTCTACAAATAAAGAATTAGTATCTCAGTTTTCCCATATCCCCTCCAATATTCATCATTATCTTTTCCTGTCATATTAGCCAATCTGAGAGATGTGCAATGTGTACTGGGATCTCACAGTTGTCTTAATCTACATTTCTCTGATCAAAAATGATTTAGAACACCTTTTCATATGAATAGAGATGTTTCCAATTTCTTCATCTGAAAATTGTCTGTTCACATCCTTTGACCATTAATCAACTGAAAAAATGGTTTGAATTCTTATAAATTTGGGTATCTTCCCTGTTCATTTTATAAATGAGTCCTTTATCAGAACCCCTGAATGTAAAAATGTTTTCCCAATTTATTACTTCCCTTCTAATCTTGTCTGCATTAGTTTTGTTTGTACAAAAACTTTTTTTTTATTATATATATATATATATATATATATATATATTTATAATATTATCCCTTGTATTCATTTTTCCAAATTATCCCCCCTCCCTCTATTCCCTCCCCCCGATGACAGGCAATCCCATACATTTTACATGTGTTACAATATAGTCTAGATACAATACATGTGTGTGAATATCATTTTCTTGTTGCACAATAAACTTTAGATTCCGAAGGTGCATGTAACCTGGGCAGACAGATATTAGTGCTAACAATTTACATTCACTTCCCAGTGTTTCTACTCTGGGTGTAGCTACCTCTGTCCATCATTGATCAACTGGAAGTGAGATGGTTTTTCTTTATGTTGAAGATTTCCACTTCCATCAGAATACATCCTCATACAGTATTGTTGTTGAAGTGTATAGTGATCTTCTGGTTCTGCTCATTTCACTCCACATCAGTTGGTTTAAGTTTCTCCAGGCCTCTCTGTATTCCTCCTGCTGGTCATTTCTTACAGAGCAATAATATTCCATAACCTTCATATACCATAATTTACCCAACCATTCTCCACCTGATGGACATCCATTCATCTTCCAGTTTCTAGCTACTACAAAAAGAACTGCCACAAACATTTTGGCACATATATGTCTCTTTCTTCTCTTTAGTATTTCTTTGGGATATAAGCCCAGTAGTAGTGCTTCTGGGTCAAAGGGTATGCACAGTTTGATAACTTTTTGGGCATAATTCCAGATTGCTCTCCAGAATGGCTGGATTCTTTCGCAACTCCACCAGCAATGTATTAGTGTCCCAGTTTCCCCACATCCCCTCCAACATTCATCATTATTTGTTCCTGTCATCTTAGCCAATCTGACATGTGTGTAGTGGTATCTCAGAGTTGTCTTAATTTGCATTTCTCTGATCAATAGTGATTTGGAACACTCTTTCATGTGAGTGGATATAGTTTCAATTTCTTCCTCTGAGAATTGTCTGTTCATATCCTTTGACCATTTATCAATTGGAGAATGGTTCGGTTTCTTATAAATTAGGGTCAGTTCTTTATATATTTTGGAAATGAGACCTTTGTCAGAACCTTTGTTTTTAAAAATATTTTCCCAATTTGTTACTTCCCTTCTAATCTTGTTTGCATTAGTATTATTTGTACAGAAACTTTTTAGTTTGATATAATCGAAATCTTCTATTTTGTGATCGATAATGATCTCTAGTTCTCCTCTGGTCATAAATTCCTTCCTCCTCCACAAGTCTGAGAGGTAGATTATCCTCTGTTCCTCTAATCTATTTATTATCTCCCTCTTTATGCCTAAATCATGGACCCATTTTGATCTTATCTTGGTATATGGTGTTAAGTGTGGATCCATATCTAATTTCTGCCATACTAATTTCCAGTTTTCCCAACAGTTTTTTCCGAATAATGAATTTTTGTCCCTAATGTTGATATCTTTGGGTTTGTCAAAGATTAGGTTGCTATAGATGTACCCTTTTTTGTCCTTTGTATCTAATCTGTTCCACTGATCTACCGGTCTATTTCTTAGCCAATACCAAATGGTTTTGGTGACTGCTGCTATATGATATAGCTTTAGATCAGGTACACTTAGACCACCTTCCTCTGAGTTTTTTTTTTTCATTAGTTCCCTTGCAATTCTCAACCTTTTATTCTTCCATATGAATTTTGTTGTTATTTTTTCTAGGCCATTGAAATAGTTTCTTGGGAGTCTGATTGGTATAGCACTAAATAAATAGATTAGTTTGAGGAGTATTGTCATCTTTATTATATTTGCTCAGCCTATCCAAGAGCACTGAATGTCTTTCCAATTATTTAAATCTGATTTTATTTTTGTGGCAAGTGTTTTGTAATTTTTCTCATATAATTCCTGACTTTTCTTTGGTAGATGGATTCCCAAATACTTTATACTCTCAACATTTGTTTGGAATGGAATGTCTCTTTGTATCTCTTGCTGTTGCATTTTGTTAGTGATATATAAAAATGCCGAGGATTTATGTGGATTTATTTTGTATCCTGCCACTTTGCTGAAATTTTGAATTATTTCTAGAGCTTTTTAGCAGAGTCTTTGGGGTTCATCTAAGTATACCATCATGTCATCTGCAAAAAGTGATAGTTTAATTTCCTCATTTCCTACTCTAATTCCTTGAATCTCTTTCTCGGCTCTTATTGCCGAGGCTAGCGTTTCTAGTATTATATTGAATAGTAATGGTGATAGTGGGCAACCTTGTTTCACTCCTGATCTTACTGGGAAAGGTTGCAGTTTATTTCTATTGCATATTACACTTACTGAAGGTCTTATATATATGCTCCTGATTATTCTAAGGAATAGTCCATTTATTCCTATACTTTCAAGAGTTTTTAGTAAGAATGGATGTTGGATTTTGTCAAATGCTTTTTCTGCATCTATTGAGATGATCATATGGTTCTTATTAATTTGATTATTAATATGGTCAATTATATTAATAGTTTTTCTAATATTAAACCAGCCCTGCATTCCTGGAATAAATCCTACTTGATCATAGTGTATTATCCTGGAGATGATTTTCTGAAGTCTTTTTGCTAATATCTTATTTAAGATTTTAGCATCAATATTCATTAAGGAGATTGGTCTATAATTTTCTTTCTCAGTTTTCGATCTACCTGGTTTAGGTATCAGTACCATGTCTGTGTCATAAAAGGAGTTTGGTAGGACTCCTTCATCCCCTATTTTTTCAAATAGTTTATATAGCATTGGGGCTAATTGTTCTTTAAATGATTGGTAGAATTCACATGTGAATCCATCTGGCCCTGGGGATTTTTTCCTGGGGAGTTGATTAATAGCTTGTTCTATTTCTTTTTCTGAAATGGGACTATTTAAGCAATTTATCTCCTCCTCTGTTCATCTAGGGAGCCTATATTTTTGGAGAAAGTCATCCATTTCACTTAAGTTATCAAATTTATTGTCATAAAGTTGGGCAAAGTAACTCCTTATTATTTCTCTAATTTCCTCTTCATTGGTGGAAAGATCCCCCTTTTCATTGGCAAGACTATCAATTTGATTTTCCTCTTTCTTTTTTTTTTGATCAAATTTACCAAAGGTTTATCTATTTTATTGGCTTTTTCATAAAACCAACTCTTGGTTTTATTTATTAATTCAATAGTTTTTTTACTTTCAATATTATTGATTTCTCCTTTTAATTTTTGTATTTCAAGTTTAATTTTTGGTTGGGGGTTTATAATTTGGTCTTTTTCTAGCCTTTTAAGTTGTAAGCCCAATTCGTTAATCTTCTCTTTCTCTATTTTCTTCAAATAAGCCTCTAAAGATATAAAATTTCCCCTTATTACTGCTTTAGCTGCATCCCAAAGATTTTGGTATGATGTCTCATCATTGTCATTATCTTGGGTGAAATTGTTAATTGTTTCTATAATTTGCTCTTTCACCCAGTCATTCTTTAAGATGAGATTATTCAGTTTCCAATTACTTTTTGGTCTATTTACCCCTAACTTTTTACTGAATGTAGCTTTTATTGCATTGTGATATGAGAAGAAGGCATTTATTATTTCTGCCTTCCTACATTTAATTTTGAGATCTTTATGTCCTAATATATGGTCTATTTTTGTATAGGATCCATGAACTGCTGAGAAGAAAGTATATTCCTTTCTATTGCCATTCAGTTTTCTCCAAAGGTCTATCATACCTAGTTTTTCTAATGTTCTATTTACTTTTTTCATTTCTTTCTTGTTTGTTTTGTGGTTTGATTTGTCTAAATCTGAGAGTGCAAGGTTGAGATCTCCCACTATTATAGTTTTACTGTCTATTTCTTCTTGCTTACTGTCTATTTCTTCTTGCCAAAAACTTTTTTAACTTAATATAATCAAAATTATCTATTTTGTGATCAATAATGATCTTTAGTTCATCTTTGGTCACAAATTTCTTCCTCCTGAGAGATAAATTATCCTATGTTCTTCTAATTTGTTTATGATTTTATTCTTTATATCTGTATCATGAATTTATTTCGACCTTATCTTGGTATACAGTGTTAGGTATGGATAATTTTCTAGTTTTTGATATACTAGTTCCAATTTCCCCAGCAGTTTTTGTCAAATAATGAATTTTTGGCCCCAAAGCTGGGATCTTTGGGTTTGTTAAAAACTAGATTACTATGGCATTGACTTTATTGTTCTGTGAATCTAACCTATTGCATTGATTGACTACTCTCTTTCTTAGCCAGTACAAAATGGTTTTGGTGACTACTGCTTTATAATATAACAACTAAGCCACTTTCATTTACATTTTTTCATTAATTACCTTGAAATTCTTGACCTTTTGTGCTTCCACATGAATTTTATTATTATTTTTTCTAGGTCTCTAAAATAATGTCTTGGGAGTTTGATTGGTATAGCATTAAATAAATAGAATAATTTAGGCAGCATTGTCATTTTTATTATATCCACTCAATGTATCCAAGAGCATTTGATATTTTTCCAATTCTTTAGATCTGACATTATTTGTGAGCAAATTCATATACTTCCTTAGCAGATAGACTCCCAAATATTTTATATTATCAACAGTTATTTTAATTGGAATTTCTTTCTTGGTGTTGGACATTGTTAGTGATGTATAAAAATGTTGATGATTTGTATGGATATTTTTTAATTATGTAACTTTGCTAAAGTTGTGGATTGTTTCTAATCATGTTCTCTACTTATACCATCATAACATCTGCAAAGAGTGAAACTTTGATTTCCTCATTATCTACTCTAATTCCTTTAATCTCTTTTTCTTCTCTTATTTGTCAAAGATAACATTTCTATTATAATACTGAATGGTAATGGTGATAGTCAGCAAACTTGTTTTATCCCTGATCTTAGAGGCAATGGTTCTAGTTTATCTCCATTACATATAATGCTTGCTGATGGTTTTAAATAGATGCTACCATCTATTTTCAGGAAAAGAACATTAATTCCTATACTTTCCAGTGTTTTTTAATAGGAATGGGTGTTGGATTTTAACAGATGACTCTTCTGCATCTTTTGAGATATCATATAGTTTTTGTTAGTTTGTTTACTGATATAGTCATTTACACTAACAGCTTTCCTAATATTGAACCAGCCCTGCATTCCTGGTATGAATCCTACATGGACATGATGTGTTAACGTGGGAATGGCATTCAGTAATCTTTTTGCAAATGTTTTATTTAAAATTGTTGCATCTTTATTCATTAGGGAAATTGGTCTATAATTATCACTCTCTGTTTTCATGTTACATAGTTTAGCTATCAGTCTGTATCATAAAAGGAATTTGACAAGAGTCTTTCCCTATTTTTTTCAAATGCTTTGTATAGTATTGGAGTTAATTGTTCTTTAAATATTTGGTAGAATTCATATGTAAATCCATCTGGACCTTGGGATTTTTTTTTCCTCTTAGGAAGTTGATTAGTAGCTTGTTCTATTTCTTTTTCCAAAAGATGACTATATAAATAATGTATTTCCTCCTTTAACCTGGGCAATCTATATTTTTGTAGGTATTCCTCCTTTTCATTGATGTTGTAAAATTTATTGGCATAAAGTGAGCAAATTAATTCCTAATGGTTCTAATTTCTTCTTCATTAATGGAACATTCTCTCTTTTAGTTTTTGAGATTAATAATTTGACTTTCGTCTTTTCTTTTTCTAATCAAATTAACTAAATGTTTATCAATTTTGTTGCATTTTTAAATAAAGCCAACTCTTATTTTTATCTATTAATACAATAGTTTTTTTTATTTTATTTTCAATTTTATTAATCTTTCCTTTTATTTTTGTTTTTCAAGTTTGGTATATGATTGGGGATTTTTAATTTGTTCTTTTTCTAGCTTTTTTAGTTGCAAGCCCAATTCATTGATTTTCTCTTTCTCTATTTTATGCAAGTAAGCATCTAGAGCTATAAAATTTTCTGGAATAACCATTTTGGCTGCATCCCACAAATTCTGGTATATTGTCTCATTATTGTCATTCTCTTAGATGAAATTATTCATTGTAGGTATGGCTTGCTTTTCATCCATTCATTCTTTGAGATTAAATTATTTAGTTTCCATTTGATTTTTGTTATATTTTCCCCTGGGCTTTTTATTGAATGTAATTTTTACTGCATCATGATCTGGAAAAATGCATTTAATATTTCTGTTTGATTTTGACTTCTTTATGCCCTAAAAATGATCATTTTTGTATAGATTCCATGAACTGCTGAGAAAAAGTGTATCCCTTTCTGTCTTCACTCAATTTCCTTCAAATATCTATCATATCTAAATTTTCTAGTATTTTATTTACCTCCTTAACTCTTTCTTATTTATTTTGTGATTCAATTTATCTAGTTCTGAGAGAGCAAAATTGAAATCCTTCATTACTATGGTTTTGCAATTTATTTCATCTTGCATATCTCTTAAGTTCTCCTTTAGCAATTTAGATGCTATATATATTTGATAATTCTTCATTATCTATGCTACCCTTTAGCAAGATATAATTTCCTTCCTTATCTCTTTTAATTAGATCTATTTTTGCTTTTGCTTGATCTGAAATCCTGATGGATACCACTTTTTTTTTTTTTTTTTTTTTTTTTTTTTTTTTGGCTAAAGTATAACAGATTCTGCTCCAGCCTATTACCTTTACTCTGTATGTATTACTTTGCTTTAAATGTGTTTCTTGTAAACAACATGTAGTAGGTTCTGGCTTCTAATCTAGTCTGCTATCTACTTCCTTTTTATGGGAGAATTTCATGTTATTGACAATCATAGTTAATATGTCTAATTCTGTATTTTCTGCCATCTTATTTACCTCAAATTATGTTTTTTTTTGGTTTTGTTTTTCCTTTCCCTCCTCCCCAGAATTTTGTCTATGAGCTCCACTTGCTCAAGAAACTCTTCCCTTTTACAGTCCCTCCCCCTTTCTTATATCTTTCCCCTACTATGAGCTCCATTTGCTCAAGAAGCTCTTCCCTTTTACAGTCCCTCTCCCTTTCTTATATCTTTCCCCTACTATTTTTTCCCTTTTATTATGCTCCTCCTTTCCTTTTCCTTTTCCCCTGCTATTTCCCTATTAGGTGAGAGAAGTTTCTCTGTGAAACCAAATATATCTAATATTCTCTCTTCGAGCCAAATCTAATGAGAGTAAGATTCACACCATGTTTATTACCATCCTTTCTTTCTCTCAATTATAATAGATTTTCTTTGCCTCTGTGAGATGTAATTTCCCTTATTTTACCTCCACTTTCCCCTTTTTCCAGTACGATCCCTTTTCCCCCTCTAGTTTTTCTTATATGTGATAACAGTAAGTTCAAATTATACATGCACTTTTTCCCCCCCTGAGGCTGGGGTTAAGTGACTTGCCCAGGGTCACACAGCTAGGAAGTGTTAAGTGTCTGAGAACAGATTTGAACTCAGGTCCTCCTGAGTTCAGGGCTGGTGCTCTATCCATTGCACTACCTAGCTGCCCCTACATGCACTTTCTATGTAGCCCCATAACAGAAATGGAGTTATCAAGAGTCCTTTTATTTTTACCTTTTATGCTTCTTTCAAATGTTTTGTTTAGCTCTGGTAACTTTTCATTAGAAATAGGTGAAATTCACCTATTTCACTGAATATCCATCTTCTTCCCTGAAAGAAAATACTCACTTTAGTGGACTTCCATTGTGAGCTATTATTATGAGTATTTATATTATTACAAATCAGCTAGAAATGAATAGAACTTATATACTTTATTTAGTAGAAATAATACATTTGATTATTTTGAAATGTGATTTTATTTTAAACTTATAGATGAAACATTAATATATTCAATGAATAATGAAAATATAGCATAATGTGCTTCTTTATCCTTTTGTACATATTTAACAGCAACGTATGATGAAGAAAGAATGAGAAAAGCTTTGAACATAACCATTGATCCACTTAAAGTTAAAAAAATGCTATATATGATTATGAGATTTGGGATTGTAGTAATAGTTTTTCTTGAGGGACCAATTTATCAACAGCTTCCCTTTAATACACATATGAAATCCAAACAATCAATTTCAGCTTTCTGCATATCTAGAGATTCTTTAATAAAAATTAGGTAATTTAATCTAAGTATTTTTGTTCTCATAAGCACTAGAAATAATTTAAAACTTTTGAATATTTTTTTCTTCTTACAAGTGTACTGGACAGAACATTTTAATTATTTTATGTACTTCCATGTGTATTTTCACTTTGTTTAGTGACCTTTTAAAAATACTATGACTCTTTTCATAATTGTTAGGATTTTACTAAGCTTCTGAGAACATATAGCATGGGAGTGTGTGTATATGTGTGTATAAGTATATGTGTACATGTGTGTGTCTATCAGACTTATTTTTGTATGTTTTCCAACTATATTTGCAAAAAAAACTTCAAAGAAGACTATGAATTTCAAATATTATGTAAGGTGAAAAATGGCTAGAGAGTCAGCTTCAAAGTCAAAAGCATGTCACTTAACCTCTCTTTTTTGCATGCAATTCCCTAATACAAGAAGGTTCAAATAAATATCAGTTGATGTTCTTTCCATACCTGGTGTCCTTCACAGTCATTACAAGACTAGAACAGAGTGATAAACTGAGAGATATAATGCATAAAAGTCTTTTTTTTTAAAATCAGGAACACCTGTGTTCTAAATTCTGTATCTGAGTACCAACAAGTTACTAAACCTCTCAATACTCTAAGCCTTGTTAAAATTGTTCGTCTATTTGTATCAGTTAGAATAATTCCTATGCCTGAATACTTCCCCCACCAACCTCTTCCAAAGAATAAAAAAATAAAATATCCCCAAAATGGTGACCAGTAATTGATGTGGAGTCTGAATTTATTCCAATGAAGAATCATAGATAAAACTATGTAACAAGAGGCTATTTCAGAATTTGAATACCACCTCACACTTGATATTACATATCAACTATTATTCTATACTATGTTATATGTAATTTACATAATCTTATATTCACCATTAATAGTTCACTAGCATACACCTATTCAATGTACACACATATGCATAAATGCATACAACACACATATATTAATTTAAGTTTTATGAAGTACTATACAGTTATTATCTCATTTGATCCCTATAACTTCACTGGGAGCTACATGATATTTTTATCTCCTTTTTATAAAGGAGGAATCCAAGACATCAGAGTATAAGTGACTTGCCCAGGACCAAAGAGGTACTGATTGCACTAAGACCACATTTGAACTTAAGTCTTTTATTCTCCAGATATAATTCTATATCTAGTATTCCACTACCTGACTCTACACCAAACTACTTATCCTTGAAGACAGAAATTGTCATCAGTATATTTCAATATTTAGGATATTATTCTTCAAAACCAAAACATTTATTAGCATTTTTGAGTGAGTAAATTTATCAATCAACTATCCTCCCTGTTATTTTCCTTGAATGGGTTATGTAATAAACTCTGATTAGAATCAATTCTACTGCTAACAGATTTTTTTTCTTGCCAGGTTTCTGAGCCCTTTTCATTATTCCTTTCGAAAGAAGGGTACCTAGTAGCCCAAGATGATAACATATCAGTGGTAAAATCTAGCTTCTTATTTTCTTCCATGACGTAATATAGATTTTATGCTTTAATTATAGAAATTTCTCGTTATCACTTAAAAGTTGATATGATTAATGAAAGTCAGACAATATTAATAATGCTTCTTAATGGCTTTAAATATTATTAGAAACAAGCAGCTCAAGTAGTTCATGGATCATCTCGATTAATGATTTCTTTGCTACCTGTAGGACACAGGCATTTCAAATGAAGATGTTGACTGCTGAATGTTGAATCACTATTTTCTGTGCTTCATAAAATTGCATCCTGTGTACATAGCTTCTAGAATGTTGGAATCTGAGGGCATATTTTAGAAACATAAAAAGCAGCTAGACTTTTTTGAGGGGGCATCCACAACAATTATTCAATATAGAGGATAGTCCACCCACTGTAAGTAAATTTAGAAATTGTCACTCCTTCCCTATGTTCCTGGCAGCCTTGTCCTTAGTGGAATAAATGAGAAGCACAGATGTATAATCTGGGCAGTTCTCCATATGGATCTTTAAAAGAAATTACAATTTCTGCCAAGTACTATTTTTTTTTCTTTTTAAAGAGGCAGCCCATTAGCCTTAATAATCAGCATTATGCTCTCTAACAGTTCTATCTTTCAAATGGGAAAAAAAGGTTTAAATATTCCAAGATATTTGGTCTCAGATGGTAGTGAGGTAAATTACTCTACTAATTTGTCTCTGCTAATTTAATGTATAATTTGAAAAAAAAAAAAAAAGAAGTCATCAATTTCAATCATCATGAGCCAATTAAATTGTTGCTCATATCAGCATTGAAGGCATTCTTCTAGGATCAACTTCTTTCTATCTTTTCTCCCTTCCTTAAATCTTTTATTTGCATCTTTTCCCAAAAGGCAATATTGCAATTCTGATATTAACACTTTTTCAAGTCAGTCCTATAATTGTTGCTTCCCGCCTTGAGTTTAAGATTAATAAATTTAATTTGTTCTTTTTGTCTTCTTTAGCTTATCATGATTAAATTCATATCTTTGAGATAATCTTGCCATTTTATTTTATCAACTCAATCAAATTCAGGGAATATTTGTTTCATTTTACAGTGTGCATAGCATTATGCTAATTGCTGAAAATAGAATGACAACATTCAATTAATCTGTGATTTGAAGAAACTTATTTTCTATAGTATGATGATAGTACCAGAGTTGTTTTTTTTGTTTTGTTTTGTTTTTGCTTTATATCAAAAGCTTATCCCTAAACCCTTTTTATTTTATTTATTTATTTAAGTCAAAGAAAGAAATGGAGAATCATCTCTTGTGACATAAACAGGGTCCATCATTTATTTTAATCATATTAAAGAACCAGTGGAGAAATAAAGAAAGAAAGATTTCAGATAAGCAGACAACAAAGCATTAAGAAAAGCTGGGTATCACTAGTATACATATCATAATTATGAAGATAGTTTTCAAATTCCATTCTTCCCTTATGTAAGCCTTACCATTTGCTCAGTTTCTTTGAAAGATCCTTAGTTTATCATGCAGACATATATTCCACAAACAGATGCTGTATCTTTCAATTTAAAAAAAAAATATATGGCTTCTTTATTCTCCATTTGTTAATCAGTTCTCTGCTGATAACTTATCTAGAAAGATTTCAAATAAATACAGTATCCTTCATTTTCTCTCCTTACGGAAAATATTTCTAACTTTTGTAATGATCTGGTTTAACTTTCTGGAGGTCTCGGGACAAGCGTAGGTCTCAGCAGAATAATTAAAAAGATAATAGTAAGGGATAAAGTCCAATGTCTTTATTGTCTTAATCACAGTCTGTCTCCTTCATCTGGGGCCAGGCTAGCTTTCTGGGGTACCATCAGATTGGCTTTGATTTCAGTGGAGGAATACAGGAGGTAGGAGAGTCACCATTATGGTGTGAGATGGAATGTCTCTCTTAAAGTCTTTGTTGGTCCTTATATATTCCATTACAAATACATCATCCATTATAGGTGGTACATGTCAACTAGAGAATCATTGTCTTAACTTCACTGAGTTAATACCTTGTTTCACATATACTTCTCCAGAGTTCTGGCTCTGTATAAACTTTATTGAACATCTATTATCCATTAAAGTTGGGAAGAAATCTACATAGAAATGAAAAATTAATCACAGTCTCAGAATAACAGGAGTGAATTAGAGAGTAGAAAGTATCTTCAATGGCTAATTAGTCCAACCCACATGAAAGAAGTCTACCCTCTAAGTTTCTGCTTGAAGTAATCTAGGTACAATAGGAAGATGATCTATTGAGGAAGCTAATACAATTTTTGGACAACATGAATAATTTGATAGGAACTTTTTTCTGATATCAAACTTGCAGCTTCTATTATAATTCTCAGTTTGTCTTTTTGGAACTAAAGGAAAAAAGAGCAAGCTCTTATCCATGTTGCAATACTTTGCTAAGTTAAAAAGAGCTATTGTTTAACCCTCGAGTCTTTTCTTTTTTTGGAAAATATTATATTTCTTCCAACCAAACCTCTTTTCTCATTGACTCATTAAAAAAGCCTTCTAAACTCCTCTCACACACTCACTACTAATTACCAAATTCAGCCTCAAAAATAGTGCTTGACTGGTAAAATTCACAAAGATTGGAAGTACAACAACTTACTATCTGAAGATAATCTGGAAAATCTCCAGAAAAGGTTTGTCTTGTATGGCGGGAGCAAATCCGCACAAGAAGGGAGATGGAAGGAGAGGCTAGCATATGGAGGCCACCAGGGCAGGAGCAGTCTCCTTGGCTGGAAAATTAACAAGGAGGACAGTACCATAGGTTGGATGCTCTGTTTTGGTTACAAAGCAGTAGACCAGCAGAGAAATTAAAGTAAAGGTAGAGTGTACTCCAAAAAACTCCAAAATCTAACAGGATCTGACTAAACCCACAAAACACCAAAAGTTAGCAATTCAGCATAGACTACAGCACAGCTGTGCAGCTGCAATCTGTAGCAGGAGGCTTTTGCTCAGGGCAGTAAAAATCAGCACAGCATGGGGACTCAGCCCAGGACACATTCTAATCTGCTTGGGGGGGAGGGGTTCAGCTTGGGGCAATAGAACTTCCACAGTGCCACTGTACTCTTGAGGGCAGAGACACTTCCAGTCTGGTATTAGGATCTTCCCAGAGAAACTACCAATCCCAACAGAGGGATTCTGCCTGGGGCAGTGACTTTTGCTGCTCAGTCTCACCAAGAGAGTACAGAAAAGACTTATGACTCACTTAAAGAAAATTTTGAAAAAGTGGAAAAAGTAAACAACTTCCTGAAATGTGAATTTGGAAAAAGTAAAGAATTCTAAGGAGACATTGATGCATTGTTGGTAGAGTTGTGAACTAATCCAACCATTCTGGAGAGCAACCTGGAATTATGCCCAAAAAGCTATCAAACTTTGCATACCCTTGGATCCAGCAGTGCTACTACTGGGCTTATATCACAAAGAAATACTAAAGAAGGGAAAGTGATCTATATGTGCCAAAATGTTTGTGGCAACCCTTTTTGTTTTTCTAGAAACTGGACAATGAATGGATGCCCATTACTTGGAAAATGATTGGGTAAATTGTGGTATATGAATGGAATGGAATAGTATTGTTCTGTAAGAAATGACCAACAGTATGCATACAGACAGGCTTGGAGAGACTTAGATGAACTGATGTTGAAGAAAATGAGCAGAAGCAGGATATCATTATACACTTCAACAACAATACTCTATAAGGATGTATTCTGATGGAAGTGGATAGCTTCAACAAAGAGAAGATCTAATTCAGTTCCAATTGATCAATGATGGACAGAAGCAGCTATACCCAGAGAAGGAACACTGGGAAATGATGTAACCTGTTTGCATTTTTGTTTTTTATCCCTTATGAATCCAATTCTTTCTGTGCAACAAGAAATTTGATTCGGCACACATATATTGTATCTAGGATATACTATAATATATTTAACATGTATAACACTGCCTGCCATCTAGGGGAGAGGTAGAGGGAAGGAAGGGAAAAATAAGAACAGAAGTGAGGGCAAGGGATAATGTTGTAAAAAATTATCCATGCATATGTACTCTCAAAAATAAGTTATAATTATAAAATGAAAGAAAAATAGAAAAAAAAAAAAAAAGAATTCCCAGGAAAGTAGGATTTTTGAATTGGAAAAAAATAAAGAATTCCCAAGAAAGTAGGATTTGTGAATTGGAAAAAGAAACTACCTCATAAAAAATTAATGAAATGGAAAAAAAATTCCATAGAGGAAAACAACTCATTTAAAAACTCAACTGGACATATACAAAAAGAAGTAAAAAAAAAGCTAATGAAGAAAATAACTCATTAAATATCAGAACTGAACAATTAGAAATGAATGATTCATTGCAACATCAAAAATGAGTAAAGCAAAACCAAAAAAATTGAAAATTAAAAAAAAAAGTTAAATATCTACTTGGAAAAGCAACAGACAAGGAAAATAGATTTAGGAGAGATAATCTTATAATTATTGGACTTTCAGAATATTATAATTTTTTTAAAAAGCCTAGATACTATTTGACAGGAAATCATAAAAGAGAACTGTCTAGATGGAATAGAATTAGAAGATAAAATATGCATTTAAAGAATTCATCGACCACGTTCTGTAAAAGAACCCAAAATTAAAAACTAAAAGGAATATTTTGGCTAATTTTCAGAACTATTAGACTAAAGAAAAATATTACAAGCAGCCAAAAAAAATCAAATAATGAGGAGCCACAATCAATAAGGGTCACTTAATGACACAGATGAATTTCATTTGTTTCTAAGGTAAGAAAAAAAAAAAAAAACAGAATTTAACAAAAAATTTGACCTCCAACTCTAGGGCCAAAGAGAAGCAGAAGAAAGTAAAAAGAGCTCTCTTGAACACTGTATTTCTGTTATGGATATACATAAAGAGTACATGTATAATTTGTTTTAACTGATATAACATAAAAAGTGAATTCGAAATGGAAAGGGGATAGTAGCAAAAAAAGGGAAAAGGGGAGGTGAAAAGAGGGAACCTACATTCCATGAAGAGGCAAAGGAAACCTATCATATCTGAGGGAATTTAGAGAGGGGAAGTGAATCTTACTCTCATCAGATTGGGCTCAAAGTGAAAATAAATGACATATTTGGTTTACAGAGAAACTTCTCTCATCTAATTAAAAATGGGAAAGGAAAAGGGAAAATGAAAAGAGTAATAAGGGAAAGGTACAAGGAAAGGGAAGGTATTCAAAGGGGATGGGAGAGATTCTTAAGAAGGAAAGCTATGTGAGGCAACTGGTACCCATAAGTTTAATACCAGGGAAGGGGGAAAGGAGGAGTAAGAAAAAGAAAAACATAATCTGGAGATAATAAGAAGGTAGGCAATACAGAATTAGTAATTTTAACTATAAATGTTAATGGGATGAACTCTCCCATAGAGCTGAGACAGGTAGCAGACTGGATTAAAAGCCAGAGCCCTACAATAGATTGTTTATAGGAAACACATTTAAAGCAGGGAGATACAGAGTAAAGGTAAAAGGCTGGAGCAGGATCTATTATACTTAAGATGAAGTGAAAATAGCAGGGGTAGCCATCCTTATCTCAGATCAAGCAAAAGCAGAAGTTGATCTAATTAAAAGAGACAAGGAAGGAAACTATATCCTGCTGAAAGGTAGCATAAATAATGAAGCCATATCAATACTAAACATATATGCACCAAGTGGTATAGCATCTAACTTTCTAAAGGAAAAGTTAAGAGAACTGCAAGAAGAAATAGACAGTAAAACTATAATAGTGGGAGATCTCAACCTTGCACTCTCAGATTTAGACAAATCAAACCACAAAACAAACAAGAAAGAAATTAAAAGGGTAAATAGAACATTAGAAAAACTAGGTATGATAGACCTTTGGAGAAAACTGAATGGCAATAGGAAGGAATATACTTTCTTCTCAGCAGTTCATGGATCCTATACAAAAATAGACCATATATTAGGACATAAAGATCTCAAAATTAAATGAAGGAAGGCAGAAATAATAAATGCTTTCTTCTCAGATCACAATGCAATAAAAACTATATTCAATAAGAAATTAGGGGTAAATTGACCAAAAAGTAATTGGAAACTGAATAATATCATCTTAAAGAATGACTGGATGAAACAGCAAATTATAGAAACAATTAATAATTTCACCCAAGATAATGACAATGATGAGACATCATACCAAAATTTGTGGGATGCAGCTAAAGCGGTAATAAGAGGAAATTTTATATCTTTAGCGGCTTATTTGAACAAAATAGAGAAAGAGAAGATTAATGAATTATTTAATTAGGTTAGGTTCAAAGGACAAAATAATCAATAACTTTAGTAATCTAGTGTTTGATAAACCCAAAGACCCCAGCTTTTGGGATAAGAACTCAATGTTTGCAAAAATTGCTTGGAAAATTGGAAATTAGTATGGCCAAAAGTAGGCATTGACCCACACAACACCATACACCAAGATAAGGTCAAAATGGGTTTATGATCTAGGCACAAAAAATTAGATTATAAATAAATTAGAGGAATATAGGATAGTTTACTTCTTAGACATGTGGAATAGGAAGGAATTTATGACCAAAGAAGAACTAGAGATCATTGTTGATCACAAAATAGAAAATTTTGATTATATCAAATTGAAAAGTTTTTGTACAAACAAAACTAATGCAGATAAGATTAGAAGGGAAGCAATAAACTGGGATATCATTTTTACAGTCAAACGTTCTAATAAAGAACCTTTCATTTCCAAAATATATAGAGAATTGACTGTAATTTATAGAAGTCAAGCCAATCTCCAATTGATAAATGGTCAAAGGATATGAATATACAATTCCCAAATGAAGAAATTGAAACTATTTCTAGCCTTATGAAAAGATGCTCCAAGTCATTATGAATCAGATAAATGCAAATTAAGACAATTCTGAGATACCATTACACAACTGTCAGATTGGCTAGAATGACAGGGAAAGGTAATGCAGAATGTTGGAGGGGATGTGGGAAAACAGGGACTATGATACATTGTTGGTGGAATTGCGAATACATTCAGCCATTCTGCAGAATGATTTGGAACTATGCTCAAAAAGTTATCAAACTGTGCATACCTTTTGATCCAACACTGTTACTACTAAGCCAAAGAGATCCCAAAGAGGTCTTAAAGAAGGGAAAGGGATCTGTATGTGCCAAAATGTCTGTGGCAGCCCTTTTTGTAGTGGCCAGAAATTGGAACCTAAGTGGATGCCCATCAATTGGAGAATGGCTGAATAAATTGTGGTATATGAATATTATGGAATATTATTATTTTGTAATAAATGAACAGAAGGATGATTTCAGAAAGGCCTGGAGTGACTTAAATGAACTGGTGCTGAGTGAAATGAGCAGGACTAATAGTTCATTATATACTTCAACAATCATGCTACATGATGATAAATTCTGATGCATGTGGCCCTTTTCAATAATGAGATGAACCAAATCAGTTCCAATAGATTAGTAATGAAATGAACCAGCTAAACCCTTTGAAGAGCTCTAGGAGATGACTATGAACCAGTACATAGAATCCCCAGTCCCTCTATTTTTGTCTGTCTGAATTTTTTATTCCCTTTACAGGCTAATTGTACACTATTTCAATACCTGATTCTTTTTGTACAGCAAAATAACTGTATGGACATGTATCCGTATATTGTATTTAATTTATTCTTTAACATATGTAACATGTATTGGTCAACCTGCCATCTAGGGGAGGGTGTGGCGGGACAGAGGCAGAAAGTTGAAACAAAAGGTTTTGCAATAGTCAATGATGAAAAATTACCGAGCTGTATATTAAAAGCTATATAACAAAAAAGAAGAAAAAAAAGAACATAAAAATATTTTCTCAATTTATTCCTTCCTTATAATTTTGTTTACATTGCTTTTGTTTGTACAAAACCTTTTAAAGTTAATATAGTTGGGTTCAATAATGAATTCCAATTATTATTTGGTAACAAATTCCTTCCTTCTCCACAAATTTGGAAGGCAAACTACCCTAGATTCTTCTAATTTATTGTAATATCACTCTTAATGTCTATATCATGAACCCATTTGTACGTATCTTGGTGTATGGTATTATTTGTGGGTCACTAACTAATTTGTATCATACTAGTTTCCAATTTTCCCAAAAGTTTTTGTCAAAAATTGAGTTTTTATCTCAAAAGTTGAGGTTTTTAAGTTTGTCTAACATTAATTTGCTTTAATCATTGACTGTTGTGCTGGGAACCTAACCTCTTCCTTTGATTGACTACTCTTTTTCTTTCTTTTTTTCCCCTGAGTCAATTGTGATTAAGTGATTTGCCCAGGGTCACACAACCAGGAATTGTTAAGTGTCTGAGGCCAGATGTAAACTCTGGTTCTCTTTCTATTTCTTAATCATTTCCAAATAGTTTTGATAACTCCTGCTTCAAAATATTATTTTACATCTGGCACATCTAGGTCACCTTCATTGATAGTTTTTTCATTAATTATTTGTTGACATTTAGTTCTTCTAGATGAATTTTGTCATTTTTTTTCCTAGACCAGTAAACTAATTTCTAAGGAGTTTGATTGTGTGACACTAAATAAATGAATTAATTTAGATAGTATTGTCATTTTCATTATATTCATTTGGCCTACACAAGAGCACTTAATATTTTTCCAGTTTATTAGATCTGACTTTATTTGTGTGGAAAACATTTTGTAACTGTATAAATATAGTTTCTGACATTGACTTGATAGATAGACTCCCAAATATTTTATATTATTGAGAGTTATTTTAAATGGAATTTCTTTTTGTATTTCTTGCTGCTGGACTTTGTTGGTAATATACAAAAATGCTGATGATTCCTTTGGATTTATTTTGTATCCTGCAACTTTGTTAAAGTTGTGAATTGTTTCTAGTAGTTTCTTTAGTTAATTAAGTAGGGTTCTCTAAGCATATCATCATATCTTCTGCAAAGAGTGATAATTTGATAACTTCCTCATTGCCTACTCTAATTCCTTTAATCATTTTTCTACTCTTATTTCCAAAGCTAACATTTCTAATACAATACTGAATAATAATGGTGTTAGTAGGCAACCTTGTTTCACCCTGATATGATTGGGAATGGTTGTAGTTTGTACCAATTATGTATGATGTTTGCTGGTGTTTTATATAGATTCTTTTCAGAAACACTCCATTTATTCCAATACTATCTAGTATTTTAATACGAATATGTGTTGGATGTTCTCAAATGCCTTTTTCTTCATCCATTAAAATAATCATATGATTTTTGTTATCAATTATGGTAATAGTTTCTCTGATATTGAACCAGCTCTGAATTCCTGGAATAAATTCTACATGATTGTGGTGTATTATTGTGGGGATAACTTTCTGTTTTCTCTTTGCTAATATTTTACTTAAGATTTTTACATCAATATTTATTAGGGGAATTGGTCTGTAATTTTCTTTCTCTGTTTTCTCTCTAGCTGTTTTAGCTAACAGCAGCATATCTATGTCATAAAAGGAATTTCGTAGGACTCCTTTACCTATTTTTAAATAATTTGCATAGTATTAAAATTATTTTTTAAATGTTTGGATAAAATTGACATTTAAATCTGTGAAACTGTAGGGATTTTTTTCTTTGAGAGATGATTAATAGCTTGTTCTATTTCTCTTCCTAAAATAGATCCACTAAAGTAATTTATTTCCTCTTCTATTAATCTGGACAATCTATATTTTTGTAGGTATTCCTCCATTTCACTTAGATTGTCAAAATTATTGACATAATATTGAGCATTATTAATTATCATTGTAATTTCTTCTTCATTGATGGAAAGTTTTCCCTTTTCATCTTTGAGATGAATAATTTGATTTTTTCATTCCTTTTTCTAATCAAATTAACTAAAGGTTTATCAATTTTGTTGGTTTTTTTCATAAAACCAAACTTGTTTTAATTGTTAATTCAATAGTATTTTTTACTTTGGATTTTGTAAAGTGCTGAAACTGAGTTGATGCACTGAGGTCAGACAACCGAGCACCTAAAGCTAAATACTGATTGGACAATACTCTATTAGAATATGCTTGGAGAATGGCCCTTCCCACTATTCTGTGTTGGCCCAATCGTTTGGTGTATACAGAGAATTGGAGCAGGGACTAGGGGGTGGAATAAGACCAGCCAGGGTCACTTTTTAGGCAGTAGATGAAGAGGAGAGGTCATGGAAATCCTACCAATTCACTTATACCCTAAAGACCAAGAATAAAGACCAAGGACTTTTGCTTATACTGACTCCAGATGGTTATAAGGTATCCAAGATGTTAAACCGGTCATCACATTTGGTGCCCAATGTGTGGACCAAGGACCCTAATTTCATTGAAGATGTCCCTGGTGACCAGGAAATAGGTTGAGTATTTTAATAGACAAACAGGGAACTTACATTGTTAAGGGCTAGACTAGGAAACTTTTCTAGCTGAAATGGGGCGGATATTAGACAAAGATTCTCCCCCATCTCCATTCCCCCCCCTGCCTGCACACTGAGGAGGCCCTGTAGAAAGCATACTTAAGTTGATCAAGGGAAAAGGCTTAATTATAAGTTGGTTGCAGACATCTAGACTCTTGGGTACATTAGAATTCACAACACCTTGGTTCTTTCTTTCTTTTTTTTTTTAATTAATTTTATAATTATAAAAAAAATTTGACAGTATATATGCATGAGTATTTTTTTAAGAACATTATCCATTGTATCCATTTTTTCAAATATTCCCCTTCTTCCTTCTGCTCCCTCCCCTAGATACAGGCAATCCCATACATATTAAATGTGTTATACTATAACCTAGATACAAAATATGTCAGTAAATCCAATTTTCGTGTTGCACAGTAAGAATTAGATTCCGAAAGTATAAGTAAGCTGGGTAGTGCTAACATTTTACATTTAATTTTCAGTGTTCCTTCTCTGTGTGTAGTTGTTTCTGTCCATCATTGATCAACTGGAAGAGAGTTGGATCTTCTTTACGTTGAAGATATCCACTTCCATCAGAATATATCTTCATACAGTATTGTTGTTGAAATGCATAGTGATTTTCTAGTTCTGCTCATTTCACTCAGTATCAGTTGATGTTAGTCTCTCCAAACCTCTCTGTATTCATCCTGCTGGTAATTTCTTACAGAGCAATAATATTCCATAAGATTCATATATCATAATTTACCCAACCCTTCTCCAGTTGGTGGACATCAATTTATTTTCCAGTTTCTAGCCACCACAAAAAGAGCTGCCACAAAAATTTTAGCACATGCAGGACCCTTTAACAACATTAGAGTTTCTTTGGGATATAAGACCAGTAGTAGCACTGATGGATCAAAGGGTATACCCAGTTTGATACTTTTTGGGCATAGTTCCAAATTGCTCTCCAAAATGGCTGGATTCTTTCACAACAAGACCAACAATGCATTAGTGTCCCAGTTTTCCCACATCCCCTCCAACATTCATCGTTATTTTTTCCTGTCATCTTAGCCAATCTGACAAGTGTGAAGTTGTATCTAAGAATAGTCTTAATTTGCATTTCTCTGATCAGTGGTGATTTCGAACACTCTTTCATGAGTGGATATAGTTTCTTTATATATATATATATACATATATATAGTTTTATTTTTGTTTAGTTATAAATTTTTTGACAGTATATATGCATGAGCAATATTTTTTATAACATTAACCCTTGTATTCAATTTTCCAAATTATCCCCTCCCTCCTTCTACTCCGTTAACTAGATGAAAGGTAATCCCATACATTTTACATGTGTTAGAAAATAACCTAGATACAATATATGTGTGTAAATAACATTTTCTTGTTGCACATTAAGTATTAGATTCCGAGGGTATAAGTAACCTGGGTAGATAGACAGTAGTGCTAACAGTTTACATTCACTTCCCAGTGTTTCTTCTCTGGGTGTAGTGGTTTCATTCCATCATTAATCAACTGGAAGTGAGTTGGATCTTCTTTATGCTGAAGATATCCACTTCCATAAGAATACATCTTCATACAACATTCAAGTGTACAGCGATCTTCTGGTTCTATTCATTCACTCAGCATCAGTTGATGTAAGTCTCTCCAAGCCTCTCTGTATTCGTCCTACTGGTCATTTCTTACAGAGCAATAATATTCCATAACCTTCATATACCATAATTTAGCCAACCATTCTCCAATTGATGGGCATTCATTCAACTTCCAGTTTCTAGCTACAACAAAAAGAGCTGCCACAAACATTTTGGCACATATAGGTCTCTTTCCGCTCTTTAGTATTTCTTTGGGATATAAGCCCAATAACAGCAATGCTGGCTCAAAGGGTTTGCACAGTTTGACACCTTTTTGGGCATAATTCCAAATTGCTCTCCAGAATGGCTGGATTCTTTCACAACTCCACTAGCAATGTATCAGTGTCCCAGTTTTCCCACATCCCCTCCAACATTCATCATTATTTGTTCCTGTCATCTTAGCCAATCTGACAGGTGTGTAGTGGTATCTCAGAGTTGTCTTAACTTGCATATCTCTGATCAGTAGTGATTTGGAACACTCTTTCATATGAGTGGATATAATTTCAATTTCATCATCTGAGAATTGTCTGTTCATATGCTTTGACCATTTATCAATTGGAGAATGGTTTGATTTCTTATAAATTAGGGTCAGTTCTCTATATATTTTGGAAATGAGATCTTTATCAGAACCATTAACTTTAAAAATATTTTCCCAATTTGTTACTTCCCTTCTAATCTTGTTTGCATTAGTATTGTTTGTACAGAAACTTTTTAGTTTGATGTAATCAAAATCTTCTATTTTGTGATCAATAATGATCTCTAGTTCTCCTCTGGTCATAAATTCCTTCCTCCTCCACAGTTCTAAGAGGTAGACTATTCTCTGTTCCTCTAATCTATTTATGATCTCATTCTTTAATGAGGGACACATTTGGAACTTATCTTGTTATATGGTGTTAAGTGTGGATCCATAACTAATTTCTGCCATACTAATTTTCATTTTTCCTGAAAATTTTTTCCAAATAATGAATTTTTATCTTTGGTAACTTTGGGTTTGTCAAAGAGTAGATTGCAATAGATGTACCCTTTTTTGTCCTTTGTATCTAATCTGTTCCACTGATCAACTGGTCTATTTCTTAGCCAATACCAAATGGTTTTGGTGACTGCTGCTATATAATATAGCTTTAGATCAGGTCCACTTAGACTACCTTCATCTGACTTTATTTCATTAGTTCCCTCACAATTCTCGACCTTTTATTCTTCCATATGAATTTTGTTTTTATTTTTTCTAGGTCATTAAAATAGTTTCTTGGGAGTCTGATTGGTATAGCACTAAATAAATAGATTAGTTTGGGGAGTATTGTCATCTTTATTATATTCGCTCGGCCTATCTAAGAGCACTGAATGTCTTTCCAATTATTTAAATCTGACTTTATTTTTGTAGCAAGTGTTTCATAATTTTGCTCATATAATACCTGACTTTCCTTTGGTAGATATATTTCCAAATATTTTATACTATTGACTGTTATTTTGAATGGAATTTCTCTTTGTATCTCTTGCTGTTGGATTGTGTTGGTAATGTATAAAAATGCTGAGGATTCATGTGGAATTATTTTGTATCCTGCAACTTTGCTAAAATTCTAAATTATTTCTAATAGCTTTTTAGTACAATCTTTGGGGTTCTCTAAGTATACCATCATGTCATCTCCAAAGAGTGATAATTTGATTTCCTCATTTCCTACTCTAATTCCTTGAATCTCTTTCTCGGCTCTTATTGCCGAGGCTAGCATTTCCAGTACTATATTGAATAGTAATGGTGATAGTGGGCAACCTTGTTTCACTCCTGATCTTACTGGGAAAGGTTGCAGTTTATTGCTATTGCATATTATGCTTACTGACGGTTGTAAATATATGTTCCTGATTATTCTAAGGAATAGTCCATTTATTCCTATATTCTCAATTGTTTTTAGTAGGAATGGATTTTGTATTTTATCAAATGCTTTTTCTGCATCTATTGAGATGATCATATGGTTTTTATTAATTTGATTATTAATATGGTCAATTATAGTAATAGTTTTCCTAATATTAAACCAGCCCTGCATTCTTGGTATAAATCCTACCTGATCATAGTGTATTATCTTGGGGATGATTTTCTGACGTCTTTTTGCTAATATCTTATTTAAGATTTTAGCATCAATATCCAGAAAGGAAATTGGTCTATAATTTGCTTTCTCAGTTTTTGATCGACCTGGTTTAGGTATCAGTACCATGTCTGTGTCATAAAAGGAGTTTGGTAGGACTCCTTCATCCCCTATTTTTTCAAATAGTTCATATAACATTGGGACTAATTGTTCTTTAAATGTTTGGTAGAATTCAAATGTAAATCCATCTGATCCTGGGTTTTTTTTCCTGGGGAGTTGATTAATAGCTTGTTCTATTTCTTTTTCTGAAATGGGATTTTTAAGCATTTGGTCTCCTCCTCTGTTAATCTAGGAAGCCGAAATTTTTGTAGAAAGTCATTTATTTCACTTAAGTTATCAAATTTATTATCATAAAGTTGGGCAAAGTAACTCCTTATTATTTCTCTAATTTCCTTTTCATTGGTGGAAAGATCCCCCATTTCATTTGTAAGACTAACAATTTTATTTTCCTCTTTTCTTTTTCTGATCAGATTTAACAAAGGTTTATCTATTTTATTGGCTTTTTCATAAAACCAATTTATTAATTCAATAGTTTTTTTATTATCAATATTATTGATTTCTTCTTT
Source organism: Sminthopsis crassicaudata (assembly GCF_048593235.1). Classification (NCBI taxonomy): domain Eukaryota; kingdom Metazoa; phylum Chordata; class Mammalia; order Dasyuromorphia; family Dasyuridae; genus Sminthopsis; species Sminthopsis crassicaudata. Next base: position 193,360,135 of record NC_133619.1, read on the forward strand.
TATTTTTGTATTTCAAGTTTAATTTTTGGTTGCAGGTTTTTAATTTGGTCTTTTTCTTGCTATTTATGTTGCAGGCACAATTCATCAATCTTCTCTTTCTCTATTTTATTCAAATAAGCCTCTAAAATATAAAATTTCCCCTTATTACTGCTTTAGCTGCATCCAACAGATTTTGGTATAATGTCTCATCATTGTCATTTTCTTGGGTGAAACTATTAATTGTTGGTAAAATTTGTTGTTTCACCCAGTGATTCATTAAGATGAGATTATTCAGTTTCCAATGACTTTTTGGTCTATTTACCCCTAACTTTTTACTGAATGTAGCTTTTATTGCATTGTGATCTGAGAAGAAGGCATTTATTATTTTTGCCTTTCTATATTTAATTTTGAGATCTTTATGTCCTAATATATGGTCAATTTTTGAATAGGATCTATGAACTGCTGAGAAGAAAGTATATTCGTTTCTATCGCCAGTTTTCTCCAAAGGTCTATCATACCTAGTTTTTCTAATGTTCTGTTTCCTTTTTTAACTTCTTTCTTATTTGTTTTGTGGTTTCATTTGTCTAAATCTGAGAGTTCAAGGTTGAGATCTCCCACTATTATACTTTTACTGTCTATTTCTTCTTGCAATTCTCTTAACTTTTCCTTTAGAAAGTTAGATGCTATATCACTTGATGCATATATGTTTAGTATTGATATGGCTTCATTATTTATGCTACCTTTCAGCAGGATATAGTTTCCTTCCTTATCTCTTTTAACTAGATCAACTTCTGCTTTTGCGTGATGTGAGATAAGGATGGCTACCCCTGCTTTTTTGGCTTTACCTGAAGCATAATAGGCTCCGTTCCAACCTTTTACCTTTACTCTGTATGTATCTCCCTGCTTTAAGTGTGTTTCCTGCAGACAACATATTGTAGGCTTCTGACTTTTGATCCAGTATGCTATCCTTCTCCATTTGATGGTAGTGTTCCTACCATACACATTTACAGTTAAAATGACTAATTCTGTATTTCCTGCCATCATATTATCTCCAGATTACGTTTTTCCCCTGATCCCTCTAAACCCCTTCCCCAATATTTAATTTATAGACCCCACTTGTGACATGCAGCCCTCCCTTTTTTAGAATCCCTCCCCCCTTCTTCCAAGTCCCTTCCCTTATTCCCCTTTTCCTTTTCCTTTTCCTCTCCCCCCTTTTAATGAGGTGAGAGAGAATTCTCTGAAAAACAAATATGTCAATTATTTACTCTTTGAGCCTCTTTTGATGAGAGTAAGATTCACAAGATGTTTCTCCCTCTCTAAATTCCCTCAGATATGGTATATTTTCTATGCCTCTTCCTGGGATGTAGTTTCCATCTTTTTATCACTCCTTCCCCTTTTTCTGATACTACCCCCTTCCCTTTACTACACCCAACCCTTTTTTTTTTAATATATCAGTAAAATCTAATTATCCATGCCGACTTTCTATATATCCAAAACAGTCATACTGTTTTCAAGGGTTCTGTGTACCTTTTTCTGTTTCTCTTCAGTCTTGTGGATATAGATCAAATTTTTTGTTTAAGTCTGTTTTTTTTTTTCTTAGAAACATATGGAATTCCTCTATTTCATTGAATGACCATCTTCTTCCATGGAAAAAAATTGATAAACTTAGCTGGGTAGTTCATTCTTGGTTGCAGTCCTTGATCTTTTCCCTTATGGAATATCAGGTTCCAGGACCTTCAATCTTTTAATGTGTAGGCAGCCAGATCTTGAGTGACCTTTATTGTGGCACCTTGGTATTTAAATTGTTTTTTTTTTTTTTCTAGCTGCTTGCAAGATTTTCTTTTTTATGTGGTAATTCTGCAGCTTAGCCACAATATTCTGTGGAGTTCTTCTTTTAAGGGTCTTTTTCAGAAGTTGGTGGATGAATTCTTTCCACACCTATTTTCCCTTCTGTTTTATTTCTCTGGAGTTCTCTTTGATGATTTCCTGTAAAATAGAACCTAGGCTCTTGTTTTGGTCATAGTTTTTGGGAAGTTAGGTTGTTATCTGCTGACTCTGTGCTGTTAATTTCCTCGGGGTTGGATACCCGCTCTTTCTCTGTGTACAACGAATCGATAGTTTTTCTTTGCTGTTTACTCAAATTTAAAAAATCTTTTGGGATCTGTCCCTGGGGTAGGAAATTATTTATTTATTTATATACCAGCTTCCTCTCAAACTGGATGGATGCAGCGGCTCCTGCACCTGAGCTAAGAGAGAGCTTTGGGAGAGAGTTCTCCACCCCCAACTTGGAAGTGCCTGGGAGGTGAGTAGCAGGATGGCGCTGTGAGGGCACTGTGTGTCCTATCGACTTTTCTGAGGTTTAAGACTGAAAAGTAAAGGCGAAACAAATCCCAGCCTATGAGTCCCAGTGGGGCGTGGATGTCAGCAGCAGGTGACGTGAAAAGCCCCTGCACTCAAACTGGAAGTGTCTGCCCTGAAACCGCGGTCCCTAGTTCAAAGGTTCTGCTTCTCTGGGACTTCTGGGGCTGAGTTCCACAGCCTCCAGCCAAGCAAGGCACTATGAGTTACCGCCCACTTTTCAATCTCTTAACTACCCCCAGGTGAAAGCCTGGACAGCCTAAGTCGGCCACACCCACAGTGTGGAGATCTGCTGAGTCACTTCCAGGTTGGGGAGGTTCTAATATCTAGCTTATATTTTAAAGTAGCTTAATTTCTCTTCTGAACTGCTGTTTTATAAGCAGAGAAGAGGTAACAGCCTGTGCCATATTCCTCTATCTCAGTGGCTTCTCTGATCCCAGAGCCCTCCTCAGTGCAATCGGCCAGTGTGCCACCACCCAACTGTCTGTGCTGGCCTCTTTTTTTTTTTTTCCTCCCCTAGGAGCTAACCTTTTTTGTTGAAACTCCAGATTCTCTTCAGCTGGTAGGTCATGCTTCCAGTCCTTGTGGTTTCTATCAGTCCAGAGCTATTTTTGATGTTGATTTATCTAATTGGTAGTGAGGGAAGAAAGGAGCTTACAAGATCACATGTATCTTCTCCTCCATCTTGGCTCCGCCCCGACCAGGCTTGTACTTTTTATGGGGCTACATCAGCTTATGTTAAGATGTTATTACAGAATTTGGCTTTTGAAGCCTTAACCTCTAGGGACTGTAAGTCTATAAAAAGGCTATGCTTAAAACCTGCAAAAAACCTGTTGTGTCTTTCTGAATAATGATCTCTGTAAGATATAAGCCCAAAAAATTAGTCATAGTGGAGTTAATTCTCCAATCACTTATGATCAACTAACAGGTATAGGTTCTTATCCAGAGACATATGCAGACAATCTTATGCAGATTTATTACCCCATCGCCACATATGAGCAACTTTCTACTGCTGCTATCAAAGCATGGGCTTTTCTCCCCAGTGAAAACAACAAGGAATAGGCCTTCACAAATTTAGCACAAGGGCCAAATGAACCCTTTGCTGATTTTATGGGACATTTGCAGACAGCTGTCATACGAACTAATGGTGAAAATGCCATAACAGAAATTATAATAAGACAACTTGCTAAAGAAAATGCTAATGAGGTTCATAGAAGAATTATACGAGGATTATGCAGGGATGCTATTTTTTTCTTTTTTCAAGATATTTATTTATAATTTTTGACAGTATATATGCATGATCAATTTTTTAAACATTATCCCTTGTATTCATTTTTCCAAATTATCCCCTCCCTCCCTCTACCCTCCTCCCCTAGATGACAGGCAATCCCATACATTTTACATGTGTTACAATATAACCATTTACATACAATATATGTATGTAAATACCATTTTCTTGTTGCACATTAAGTATTAGATTCCGAAGGTATAAGTAACCTAGGTAGATAGACAGTAGTGCTAACAATTTACATTCGCTTCCCAGTGTTCCTTCTCTGTATGTAGTTGTTTCTGTCCATAATTGATCAAGTGGAAGTGAGTTGGATCTTCTTTATGTTGAAGATATCCCCTTCCATCAGAATACATCTTCATACAAAAATGAGGTGTACAGCAATATTCTGGTTCTGCTCATTTCACTCAGCATCAGTTGATGTAAGTCTCTCCAAGCCTCTCTGTATTCGTCCTGCTGGTCATTTCTTACAGAGCAATAATATTCCATAACCTTCATATACCATAATTTAGCCAACCATTCTCCAATTGATGGACATCCATTCATCTTCCAGTTTCTAGCCACTAAGAAAAGAGCTGCCACAAACATTTTGGCACATACAGGTCCCTTTCCCCTCCTCAGTATTTCTTTGGGATATGAGCCCAATAGCAGCAATGCTGGATCAAAAGGCATGCACAGTTGATAACTTTTTGGGCATAGTTCCACATTGCTCTCCAGAATGCCTGGATTCTTTCACAACTCCACCAACAATGTATCAGTGTCCCAGTTTTCCCACATCCCCTCCAACATTCATCATTATTTGTTTCTGTCATCTTAGCCAATCTAACAGGTGTGTAGTGGTATCTCAGAGTTGTCTTAACTTGCATTTCTCTGATCAGTAGTGATTTGGAACACTCTTTCATATGAGTGGATATAATTTCAATTTCATCATCTGAGAATTGCCTGATCATATTCTTTGACCATTTATCAATTGGAGAATGGTGTGAGTTCTTATAAATTAGGGTGAGTTCTCTATATATTTTGGAAATGAGACCTTTATCAGAACCTTTAACTTTAACAATATTTTCCCAATTTGTTACTTCCCTTCTAATCTTGTTTGCATTAGTATTATTTGTACAGAAACTTTTTAGTTTGATGTAATGAAAATCTTCTATTTTGTGATCAATAATGACTATTAATTCTCCTCTGGTCACAAATTCCTTCCTCCTCCACAAGTCTGAGAGGTAGACTACTCTCTATTCCTCTAATCTATTTTTTATCTCATTCTTTATGCCTAAATCATGGACCCATTTTGATCTTATCTTGGTATATGATGTTAAGTGTGGGTCCATATCTAATTTCTGCCAGACTAATTTTCAGTTTTCCCAAAAATTTTTTCCAAATAATGCATTTTTATCCCTAATGTTGGTATCTTTGGGTTTGTCAAAGACTAGATTGCTATAGATGTACCCTTTTTTGTCCTTTGTAACTAATCTGTTTCACTGATCTACTGGTCTATTTCTTAGCCAATACAAAATGGTTTTGGTGACTGCTGCTATATAATATAGCTTTAGATCAGGTACACCTAGACCACCTTCCTCTGACTTTTTTTTTTCATTAGTTGCCTTGCAATTCTTGACCTTTTATTCTTCCATATGAATTTTGTTGTTATTTTTTCTAGGTCATTAAAATAGTTTCTTGGGAGTCTGATTAGTATAGCACTAAATAAATAGATTAGTCTGGGGAGTATTGTCATCTTTATTAAATTTGACCGGCCTATCCAAGAGCACTGAATGTCTTTCCAATTATTTAAGTCTGACTTTATTTTTGTGGCAAGTGTTTTGTAATTTTTCTCATATAATTCCTGACTATTCTTTGGTAGATAGATTCTCAAATACTTTATACTCTCAACATTTGTTTGGAATGGAATTTCTCTTTTTATCTCTTTCTGTTGCATTGTTGTTGACATATAAAAATGCTGAGGGTTTATGTGGATTTATTTTGTATCCTGCCACTTTGCTAAAATTCTGAATTATTTCTAATAGCTTTTTAGCAGAGTCTTTGGGGTTCTCTAAGTATATCATCATGTCATCTCCAAAGAGTGATATTTTGATTTCCTCATTTCCCACTCTAATTACTTGAATCTCTTTCTCGGCTCTTATTGCCGAGGCTAGCGTTTCTAGTACTATATTGAATAGTAATGGTGATAGTGGGCAACCTTGTTTCACTCCTGATCTTACTGGGAAAGGTTTCAGTTCATTTCTATTGCATATTGTGCTTACTGACGTTCTTAAATATATGCTCCTGATTATTCTAAAGAATAGTCCATTTATTCCTATACTCTCAAGAATTTTTAGTAGGAATGGATGTTGTATTTTATCAAATGCTTTTTCTGCATCTATTGAGATGATCATAAGGTTTTTATTATTTTATTAATATGGTCAATTATACTAATAGTTTTCCTAATATTAAACCAGCCCTGCATTCCTGGTATAAATCCAACTTGGTCATCGTGTATTAAAGGATGCTTCTTTAGAGGAGATCATAAGACACTGTGCCACAGTGGGGCCAAATACCTTTTTATAATCAGGCTATGATATAGACTTCCCAAGATCCAAACATGGCAAGGGACTTCTGCAGAGCGACTCCTCAGTGCTTTTAATGTGGCAAAGTGGGCATCTGAAATATCAATGTTGGCAAAGAGAAAGAATGAGAAAATAGGGTGACAGAACAAGACCCCGTACCCCATGGCCAAAATGAAACAGAAGCTTCTATTGGACATCAGAAGTAGACTGATTCAGGGAAAGGGAATGTGGGGCACAGCCCCAGGGCCCTAGGAAAAAAATACTTGGGGCATGATGGCAGCTGATGCCACATGCAAAGAGTGCCTAGAATTTCAGTACCCAGACATGACCAATCAACCAGGAAGCAACATGATGGGAAAAATAGATTACAGTTGAGAAGAATAGAGTTGTGTTTAGCTAGGACAACTGAGATAGCCCCTGGAGAGGTGAAATCTATTCCTTGCCAGCCTATGGATCCTTTGCCTCCAGGCACAGTAGACTTGACCATTTCATCTCCTGAGAGTACTTACAAAACAATGTCCATTCATACACTGATGTGGGAAACTGGGGAATGTATAGATAATATCCTAGTCACAAATACAGGTAGACATTATGTAACATCAACAAGTAGAAGAAGTAGTATCAGGTTTACTGATACAGACTCCTAATAAGCAATCTGGTATTAATCGCCCGGATTCTGACTCCACGAGCAAAATAGAGGAATATCTGGACAGCAGCTGTGACAGCTAACCAATCTCTGCTAACTATCTATATTAATGGCTTACTATTAGAAGGATTGATAGAAACTAGTGAAGATTGCACAGGCATTAGAGGTTGCAACTGGTCCAATCACTGGCCAAAAATTAAATCAGACACCTACATGTCTAGTGTAGGGGGATCAATAGCAGCTGAAGTTAGTGCTACCCCTTTGAGATGGACTTTTGAAGACAAAACAGGAATTTTTTCTCCTTTTATACTTGGAAAAATTCCCATCAATCTGTGGGGAAGAGACATTTTATTTTTTTTAATTTTTAAATTTTTTTCTTTTTTTTTTAATTTTTATATTTAAAACATTTTCGTTGACAGTACATATGCATAGGTAATTTTTAAAAATACATTATCGCTTGTACTCCCTGCTGTTCTTCCCCTTTTTCCCTCCACCTTCTCCCCTAGATGGCAGGCATTCCCATACATATTAAATATCTTATAGTACATCCTAGGTACAATATATACGAGCAGAACTGAATTTTGTTGTTGTTGCTGTTGCAAAAGAAGGATTGTATTTGGAAGGTAAAAATAATCTGGGAAGAGAAAACAAAACAAAACAAAACAAAACAAACAAACAAACAAACAAAAAAACAATGCTCACAGTTTACACTCATTTCCCAGTGTTCCTTTTCTGCATGTAGCTGATTCTGTCCATCACTGATCAATTGGAATTGGATTAGCGCTTCTGTATGTTGAAGATATCCACTTCCATCAGAATACATCATCATACAGTATCATTGTTGAAGTGTATAATGATCTTCTGGTTCTGCTCGTTTCACTCAGCATCAGTTGATGTAAGTTTCTCCAAGCCTCTCTGTATTCCTCCTGTTGGTCCTTTCTTACAGAACAATAATATTCCATAACATTCACATACCATAATTTACCCAACCATTCTCCAATTGATAGACATCCAATCATTTTCCAGTTTCTAGCCACTATGAAAAGGGCTGCCACAAACATTTTGGCACATACAGGTCCCTTTCCCTTCTTTAGTATTTCCTTGGGATATAAGCCCAGAAGTAGCATGGCTGGGTCAAAGGGTATGCACATTTTAATAAATTTTTGGGCATAACTCCAGATTGCTCTCCAGAATGGTTGGATTCTTTCACAACTCCACCAACAATGCATCAGTGTCCCACTTTTCCCACATCCCCTACAACATTCATTGTTATGTGTTCCTGTCATCTTAGCAATCTGACAGTTGTGTAATGATATCTCAGAGTTGTCTTAATTTGCATTTCTCTGATCAATAGTGATTTGGAACACTTTCATATGAGTGGAAATAGTTTTAATTTCATCATCTGAAAATTGTCTGTTCATATCCTTTGACCATTTATCAATTGGAGAATGGCTTGATTTCTTATAAATTAAAGCCAATTCTCTGTATATTTTGGAAATGAGGCCTTAACAGAACCTTTAACTGTAAAAATCTTTTGCCAATTTGTTACTTCCCTTCTAATCTTGTTTGCATTAGTTTTGTTTGTGCAGAAACTTTTTAATTTGGTGTAATCAAAATTTTCTATTTTGTGATCAATAATGGTCTCTAGTTCCCCCTTGGACACAAACTCCTTCCTCCTCCACAAGTCTGAGAGGTAAACCATCCCATGTTCCTCCAATTTATTTATGATTTCGTTCTTTATGCCTAAATCTTGGACCCATTTTGATCTAATCTTAGTATGTGGTGTTAAATGTGGGTCTATGCCTAGTTTCTGACATACTAATTTTCGGTTTTCCCAGCAGTTTTTGTCAAATAATGAATTCTTATCCCAAAAGTTGGGATCTTTGGGTTTGTCAAACACTAGATTGCTATTTTTATTCACTATCTTGCCCTGTGAACCTAACCTATGCCACTGATCAGTTAGACAATACCAAATGGTTTTGGTGACTGTTGCTTTATAATATAGTTCTAGATCAGGTACAGCTAGATCACCTTCATTTAATTTTTTTTTTTTTCATTACGGGAAGAGATATTTTATAACAATTAGGACTGAAAAATAGTACTTTGTTTTTTTGGGCAGGGCTGCTGTTGAAGGCCTGCCAACACTTTCACCTGTTCCCCTGTTCCTATCCAATGGAAAACTAACATACCAGTGTGGATAGAACAGTGGCCCTTAAGTAGCAATAAATTCAGGACTTATTGGATATAAGACTGGAGCAACTTGATCAAGGACGCTTACAACCTGCTCTAAGTCCTTGGAATTCCCCAGTATTTGTTGTAAGAAAGAAATCTAGAAAATGGAGGGTATAGATTGATTCAAGAAAGGTAAATGAACAGATGGAAACTATGGGAACTCTTCAGCCTGGATTTCCAACTCCTACTTAATTGCCTAGGGAATGGCCTCATTGGGTTATAGTCATTAAGGATTGTTTCTATTCTATCCCTTTCGATAAGGAGAATATGAAATGATTTTTCTTTTCAGTGCCCAGTGTTAACTTAGATGAGCCTTATAAAAGATATGAATGGACAGTTTTGCCACTGGGAATGAAAAACAGTTCTGCCTTTGGATTACCATTAGAAATAGGACCTGGAAGTCCACTATGAGAGTGAACATGCAAGATATGCCCTACTATGCCATACTGTATGTTACTGCTGCTCTTTCTCCAGTAAGAAAAGCATTTCCAAAAGTAACATTATTACATTACATGGGTGATATATTGAGATGTGCACCTGAGGAGCAAATGTTAGAAGCATGTCTAAAAACAGCATGGAAACACTGAGAAACCTATGTATTGCACATAGCCTCAGAAAAGATTCAAAGACATGCTCCTTTTCAATATTTAGGATATGAAGTATATCCTAATGTGCTTACAGTATAAAAACTTTCCTTAAGAACAGAGAAGCTAAACAACTTAAATGACTTTCAAAAATGTATAGGAGATATCTCATGGATGTATCCAATGATAGGCTTCACTACCTATCAATTGCAAACATTTTATGACATTTTAAGGGGAGACAGTGCTTTAAACTCACCACACCTTCTTACAAAAGAAGCTCAAGAGGCTTTGAGAGAAGTTGAACTGGCTTTATCCAATGTGGTTGAAAGAGTCACTTAAAAGACCTTGGAAATATCAGTTTTTGCTACATAAGGGGCACCCAGAGCAGTCCTTCATCACGGATACAGTGTGATTGTATAGGTGAAACTCCCAGCACAACTAGAACTAAGCCTTACTCCTTTTTCAGTGCTTGTAGCTAGAATTTTATTAAAGGCCATTAAGAGAATAGTACAATTATCTGGGATAAGACCTGACAAGATATACACCTTTTATATTAAAGCACAAATTAATGTATGCTGTGAAACCATCCCAGAATGGCAAATTTTATTAGTCATGGCTCCAAATTTTGCACACAGATCTCTAGACTATTACATCATTGGTGACAGATTCTTGAAGAAATAGTTTCTAAAGTCCCTCTTAAAGGACCAACTATCTTTACAGATGCATCCAAACATAATATTTGTACTGTATACTCTTGTGACTTAAGTATAAAGAGAGTAGTCAGAAGTCCTTTTCAGTCTACTCAGCAGGATGAATTATATGCAATCATTCTATCTCTTAGTTGTTATCTAGGAGATATAAATATAATATCTAATTTAGCCTATTTAGTAGGTGTGATACAAAGAATTGCCAAAGCCCAAATAAAATTTGTAGCCTCTAATATATATCAGCTATTTAAAGAACTTTAAGAGCTAGTGAGAATGCATCTAGGTAATATTTATATCTTTCATACCCACTCTCATAGTGAACTTTCAGATTCTATTTTTGATGGTAATTCAAAGGAAGATAGCCTTCTAACCTTGTTGTCCAATACTCCTTTATTTCAAGAAGCCCAAGAATCTCATTTTAAATACCATCAGGCTGCTCAAGCTTTACATTTAAAATTTGGAATAACAAGAGAGGAAGCTAAGAACATAGTAAAAACCTGTACATCTTGCATTCCTTTCCATGCTCCTACATTCCCTCCAGGGAAGAACCATCGTGTTTTGAGACCCAATGAAATCTGGCAAATGAATGTGACCCATTATAAATGTTTTAGTCATCTGTCTTTTATACCTGCTATGGTAGACACATTTTCAGTATTCACTTTTGCAATACCAACAGCAAAAGAGACAGCCCAAGTGGTCACTGAATTCCTTATACAAGCATTTGCAATTATGGGGGTGCCAAAAGCAATAAAACCAAACAATGGACCTGCATATACTTCTAAATATTTTGCACACATTTGTGTATAGTATAAGATTTTATACACCACTGGCATTCCTTTTAATGCTCAAGGACACATAATGGTAGAGAGGAGAAACAGAGACATTAAGACACTCCTCCAAAAACAAAAGAAAGTGGGAGCCACAAATAACCCTAGAGAACTTCTAAATCTAGCTCTTTATGCTATTAACTTATTGATTTTTGACAAAGATGCACTGACTCCAGCAGACAGGTTTTATTACCCACTGGAAGGGTAGTGTTCAGTGTGAGCAGCTCCACTATCTTTAGATAATCGCCAGGTAATGTGGAGAGACCCAGAAAGTGGTGAATGGAAGGGACCAGATAGGTTATCTGCTTGGGAAGAGGGTTTGCTTGTATCTCCACAGATGGAGAAGGAATCAGATGGGTGCCAATGAGATTTATTTGCCTTGCCCATCAGAGACAGATGGAGTAGACCCTTGAAACAAAGGAGAAGACCCAAGAAACATCAGGTGTTTCTGATACTGATTGTACCCACCACTGAAAGAGCATGGCAGTTATGGCATTTGACTCATGAACATCAAAAATTGTTGTACTTAAAAATCCTCAGGAATCACTGGATTCTCTGAAATATCATAAGATTGTTGTAGGACTTGAAAACACTCAGGAATCATTGGATTTTCTTAGAAATGATAAGACTTTTTCCAGGACTTCAACATCTCCAGGAAACATTGGATTCCCTAACACATAAAAAGATTGTTGCAAGACTTCAAAAACTTGTTGGGATCATTAGATTCCTGGACACGTAAAGTAATGGACAATAGATTGGTTTTGGACTATCTTTTGGCTGCTGAAGGAGGCGTATGTGTGACTGATGTTCACATACCCTCCTTCTAGGAATTCTGGAAATCTTTTACACTACCATGTTTATTTATATTGTTTGTGATGTCATTACTTTTGTATACAAGTCATGTTTGTTACACCACATTGAGCCTGTACTGGCTGTGGGGAGAGTCATCACTAATAACTTGTGCATTATTGCTATGTTCTATGTGTACGCTGATGGGTTTGTGCATATCTGTTTCCAATAATATCCTCAGCCCAGAAACCCACTAGCATTCCCCTCTTCCCTTTGGTGCTTTTCATCTCCCTTCCTGAGATGTAAGAGAGGGCATGATCATCTCCTTTTTGGTGCTTTCACATCCCTTCCTGAGAATTCAGGGAGAGCATGATCCCCTCTTTTGTGGTGTGATCATCTGTAGTCTAAAACAAAAGAAAGTGGGTGATGTAAAGGGTTGAAACTGACTTGATGCACTGAAGTCAGATAACCGAGCACTTAAGGCTAATTACTGCTTGGACAATACTCGATTAGAATACACTTGGGAAATGGCCCTTCCCACTATTCTGTGCTGGCCCAGTTGTTTGGTGTATACAGAGAATTAGAACAGGGACTAAGGGGTGAAATAAGACTAGCCAGGGTCACTTTTTGGGCAGTAGATAAAGAGGGGAGATCGTGGAGATCCTGTGCATCCATCCAATTCACTTCTACCATTAAAGACCAAGGATAAAGACTCTGACTGATTTTAAGATATCAAGGGTTTCAATTTTTTTTGGCCTTTTATTACACATATTTTTTATTAATATTTTTTATTATATATATATATATATATATATATTTATTTATTTATAATATTATCCCTTGTATTCATTTTTCCAAATTATCCCCCCTCCCTCTATTCCCTCCCCCCGATGACAGGCAATCCCATACATTTTACATATGTTACAATATAACCTAGATACAATACATGTGTGTGAATATCACTTTCCTGTTGCACAATAAGTATTAGATTCCGAAGGTACATGTAACCTGGACAGACAGATATTAGTGCTAACAATTTACATTCACTTCCCAGTGTTTCTTCTCTGGGTGTAGCTACCTCTGTCCATCATTGATCAACTGGAAGTGAGTTGGTTTTTCTTTATGTTGAAGATTTCCACTTCCATCAGAATACATCCTCATACAGTATTGTTGTTGAAGTGTATAGTGATCTTCTGGTTCTGCTCATTTCCCTCAGCAACAGTTGATGTAAGTCTCTCCAAGCCTCTCTGTATTCCTCCTGCTGGTCATTTCTTACAGAGCAATAATATTCCATAACCTTCATATACCACAATTTCCCCAACCATTCTCCAACTGATGGACATCCATTCATCTTCCAGTTTCTAGCTACAACAAAAAGAGCTGCCACAAACATTTTGGCAGATACAGATCCCTTTCTCATCTTTAGTATTTCTTTGGGATATAAGCCCAGTAGTAGCACTGCTGGGTCAAAGGGTATGCACAGTTTGATAGCTTTTTGGGCATAATTCCAGATTGCTCTCCAGAATGGCTGGATTCTTTCGCAACTCCACCAGCAATGTATTAGTGTCCCAGTTTTCCCACATCCCCTCCAACATTCATCATTATTTGTTCCTGTCATCTTAGCCAATCTGACAGGTGTGTAGTGGTGTCTCAGAGTTGTCTTAACTTGCATTTCTCTGATCAGTAGTGATTTGGAACACTCTTTCATGTGAGTGGATATAGTTTCAATTTCTTCATCTGAGAATTGTCTGTTCATATCCTTTGACCATTTATCAATTGGAGAATGGTTTGGTTTCTTATAAATTAGGGTCAGTTCTCTATATATTTTGGAAATGAGACCTTTGTCAGAACCTTTGTTTTTAAAAATATTTTCCCAATTTGTTACTTCCCTTCTAATCTTGTTTGAATTAGTATTGTTTGTACAGAAACTTTTTAGTTTGATGTAATCAAAATCTTCTATTTTGTGATCAATAATAATCTCTAGTTCTCCTCTGGTCATAAATTCCTTCCTCCTCCACAGGTCTGAGAGGTAGACTATCCTCTGTTCCTCTAATCTATTTATTATCTCCCTCTTTATGCCTAAATCATGGACCCATTTTGATCTTATCTTGGTATATGGTGTTAAGTGTGGATCCATATCTAATTTCTGCCATATTAATTTCCAGTTTTCCCAACAGTTTTTTCCAAATAATGAATTTTTATCCCTAATGTTGGTATCTTTGGGTTTGTCAAAGATTAGATTGCTATAGATGTACCCTTTTTTGTCCTTTGTGTCTAATCTGTTCCACTGATCTACCGGTCTATTTCTTAGCCAATACCAAATGGTTTTGGTGAGTGCTGCTATATAATATTAGATGAGGTATACTTAGACCACCTTCCTCTGAGTTTTTTTTCATTAGTTCCCTTGCAATTCTCGACCTTTTATTCTTCCATATGAATTTTGTTGTTATTTTTTCTAGGTCATTGAAATAGTTTCTTGGGAGTCTGATTGGTATAGCACTAAATAAATAGATTAGTTTGGGGAGTATTGTCATCTTTATTATATTTGCTCGGCCTATCCAAGAGCACTGAATGTCTTTCCAATTATTTAAATCTGATTTTATTTTTGTGGCAAGTGTTTTGTCATTTTTCTCATATAATTCCTGACTTTTCTTTGGTAGATGGATTCCCAAATACTTTATACTCTCAACATTTGTTTGGAATGGAATTTCTCTTTGTATCTCTTGCTGTTGCATTTTGTTAGTGATATATAAAAATGCTGAGGATTTATTTACACATAATTTTTATTGCACCATGATCCAAAAAAATCCATTTACTATTTCTGTCTTTCTCCATTTGATTTTTAGTTGTATTCCCTAATATATGGTTAGTTTCTGTATAGGTTCCATGAACCTGAGGGAAAAAAAAAGTATACTCTTTTCAGTTTTCATTTAAGTTTCTCCAAAAATTTATCATACCTAAGTTTTCTAAAATTATGTTTGTCTCCTTTCTTTCTTATGTATTTTTGGTCCAATTCATCTAGTTCTGAGAGAGTAATGTTTAGATTCCCCTACTAGTATATTTTTGCTGTGTATTTACTCTTGCACCTCTCTTATCTTCTCCTCTAGGAATTTGGATGCATATCATACAACTGGGTGCATATATATTTAGTACTGATATTGCTTCATTATCTATGGAAACCTTTAGCAAGATATATTATTTTTTTTAATTTTCTCTTTTAATTAAATCTATTTTTGTTTTTGCTTGATCTGAGATCATGATACTTACTCCTTCTTTATATCCTTCTCCTGAAGCATAATAAATTCTGCTCCAGCCTTTTACTTTTAGTATGTAATCTATAATTGTGTTTTAATTTTTTGGGGGGTAAACAACATATTGAAGGATTCTGGCTTTTAATCCAGTCTAATATCTGCTTACCTTTTATGGGACAGTTCATCTCATTCATATTCATAGTTAAAATGAGTATCTATTTTCCATCATTTTATTTACCCCAAGCTGTGTTTTCTCTATCTTTTCTTTCCCCTTTTCCTTCCTCCTCAGTATTTTGCTTCCATATATACCACCTCCCTCAAACAGCCTTCCCCTTTCCTTTATATATATTTTGTTGATACTACTTCTGTTTTTTTCTGTCTATTAGTGTCCCCTTTCCTTTCACCTTTTCCCTCACACCTACAATGTGGGACAAATTTCTTCATTAAATCTGATATGTCTGATATTCTC